>NC_080672.1:58281218-58396218 GCF_030247195.1 Topomyia yanbarensis
GGATGTATGACATGCGTCTACTCACAAATAGGAGGACCCGAGGCTATTGAGACCGTGGGGGTAATTCGAACCCCCTCGATTTCTCAGAAAATAGCAAGACTTTGTGACTTTCGTACATATTCGTGGAACCGCCATTCTAAAACATTAATTTTGACAGTTGAATCTCATTTTACAGTTTTTATAGAAAGGAGATAAAATGTGTTTCATTTTTTTTCGCTATCCTCAAAACAAAAATCATTATAATAGTGAAACCGTGATTAAAGTCACAAATGAAAATGAAAAACAACGGATGAGTGTTTGGAAAGCTTGAGGCTCCTATTTTATGAAATGATTTTTGTTTGGGTGAAAACAGATATTTTCAAGACGCTCACCATTTCTGAGCGAAATGAGCTTGTGGGGCTATTCAGACCCTCTGTTCCATCAACCACCGTTCAGCGGCTTGCGACTACGCACACGATTGCATATGCTACGGCAAAGAAAACACATAATGCGCCAATCGACAGCTGCGGCTAACCAGATTAAGATTTTGTAACGCAATTTTTTTTTTGCTTCTTAAGAAGTTTTTCCAATAAATATTTCATAGTTAAACATAATTTAATAGTAAAAAAAAAATGACGGTCTGAATTGCCCTGCAAGGAAGTCTAAATTACCCCTAATTGTAAAAGAATGAAAAACGTAGAGTTTTGTAAACCGTCGTCTAGCGCTGCCATGTAGTGGTGCAAATTAGCTTTTATGGCATCATCAGCTTAGGTTCCAAACTAACAATGAGGACCTTTGACCGATATTTTTTTCATGTCTATTCACCTGAAAGGGCGATTTGTCATGCAACTTTTGTTGAAACCTGCAAAGTAGTTTTTCAACATATTTCTATATGGAAATACTGTGTTCAGCATTAGCTATTAGTGTACAGAAATTAGCAGATACCAAACGCGATGATTTATAATCGCCTATAGCAAACCCCGAAATGGGTATTAGGGACAGGGCCATCATTCGAATGCCACGATTTGCGATGCAACAAACATCCACTATGACAAAGATTCGCTTAACGCAGCAACAAACAAGAAATTGTTTTAAATTGTTTTGCGAAATGAATCTTTCCACCTGGGCCAATTTTATGAACGTTATCAGCACCAAGTGCCTGAAATGCTCGAACTGGATAAAGGAGGCCTCGGAAAACTGAAGCTGCATTTTCACCTTCAGTAAGTGTTACCCATTTGCCCATTAGACCGAAGAACCACGTTTTGCTGAGGAGATTCAGTTATCTTGATATACTACCACGCAAAAATAAAAATAACGGTTTCCTTTGTTACTCAGACAATCCGTTCAAAATAAAAATAACTGTTTTCGTTGGTTTAGGTAGCAACAGAAAGCATGCTGGAATCGCGACCAATGTCACGATGGTTGAGAATAGAGTGTCAATTGAAATTCATTAAAAGTATTTTAAGTGGCAAGCAATTTGTGCTGGTAGCAGGAAAAGTCATACTGGCTTCACATCAGGTATAATCAACAAGACAATTTACCGAATATTTTTGTATTTAATTGCCATGGTATGGTTCGATTTTATGACATAAATGCAGTATAAAATTTATATATAAACGGTTAACATTAACATTAACTGTCGACAAATCGACCCAGAACATATCCGCGTTGTCCCTTTTTTTGCTAAAACCGTCGCCTCAGCGTTGCTGGAGGTACAAAAGTTTCGTAAAAAGTAGTCAATCTACAATATCGAGCGCCTGAACTGTCTACCTAAGAAAAAATAATCGAAAAATAAGAAAAATGAACATCATTGACACCTAGCCACACCATTGAGGCACGATTGCATGAAACGGAGGGCAAGGTGCGTTTACAGCCGAACAAAACTCGCACAGAAAAACCCGCACCCAGGCCCAAGATGACGGATCCATAAGCGGAAATAAACAGTACACTCCGGTTGTTGATGGAAGCAATTTGGCAAAACTGTTGTTTATGTATGCTCACACGCAGCTTCGAAGCGCAGTTTGCGTCCACCCCCGCGCGCTGCCGACGAACTCCAACGTAACTGCTGTAAACCTCTCACCCGCGTGCGAATGGCACATGAAGCAGGAAGAAATCATTCTTCGCGCTTCTACAAGCCCCACGCGTGCGCTTGGTTGGAGAACCCTTCATCACTACCACCCCCCCTCACCACACGTAAAACCTGCTGTAAATCTAAACCTACGAGCGACTACAAACAGAGAGAGCGAGTGAAACATTGGCGGCACTTTTCTCGAGCTTGGCCTGGCCCCATAGTTTGGCCTGGAGCTTGAACTCGGACGAATATGTGTGTAGGTTCTTTTTTGGAAATTACGCGTTAATTTTTATTGCGCGCTTCGGTTGCCCGCGAGCTGGCCTTTCGTGCGGTCGTTGAACGCCCCGTTTCCGAGATACACTGACAGAAACTGATATTTACATTTATATGCGAACGATTTGTTTTGATCGATTTTTTTGTTCTGTTTGGTTTCGAAACCGAAGCGAAAGGGCCAGGTCACAGTTTGCGCTTTGCGATCGATCATAAATTGTCAACGCCGTCCTCGTCCTCGTCGTCGTCGTCGTTGGTGACGATTCAATAACAACAACAACAACAGCACTAACGACATGCTCTACTTTCCCATGCCTGCTTTGGCATCAGGTGTCCTGCACATGCATATACCTGTAATTGTAGAATGGTTGGAATGCATCAGCAGGCGCGTTGCTGCTGCAGCAGCAGAAGCTGCTGCATATGCAACGACGAGTACGAGCGAGCCACGTGCCGTGCAGCATTTCACCTTGTGCCCTTTATTTTCTTCTGTCGCCATGTTTGTTTTTTTTTCGCGGAATGCACTTTTCCTGTTGTGGCCGTGTGTGTCTGATGCTCTGCGCACCGCGCACACAACTGACCTATAGGATGGATAGTGGTGCACTAGCGAAGGTATTTAGGTTTGTTGTGTTGCACTGCACTTCGTTTCCGGTTGATTTCTCGATTGATAGTGTGAGCTTAAAGATAATAAAAAATAAATTATGGATTCGATGGAAAATGTTGCATTCCATATAGTCATCATTAACAAACTATAGTTATTTATTTAGTCATTATTTTTAAATGCCTTAATGAAAAGTAGATATGAGTAGGGTAGTATCCTTCCTGCTCAAAGTGCTGGAATGCTTTCATTTGTTTAGAAAAAAACTAAAATTTTGATAATGCGTATATGCTTGTTTATATTGTTTTACCATACTATTTAATTCCGAAAAAAAATCGGTTTTATGAACTATTGAAAAGAAAGAGTCCTCAGAATCCCGATGGATGAGTTAAGCAGTGAATCTACAAATATAACACATGAATATCCAATGACAAATTTAAACTTGTTTTCACCGCATTGAATGGCTTTTTAGGCTAACAAAATATTTGTTTTTAGTTTTTGGTCAGTGCCCGAATGGACGGAATCTATTATCTGCTGGGCTATGGGGTATGAACTATAACTTTTTAATTTCGATCTAAATCACTTACACCCTCAGAAACCACTTTGCGCAGAAAGTAAACGATACATATAACATTTGTCGCAGATTTTCATTTCGATGTCGCCTTATCAGTATCTGGAAGACCGACTTGACCACCAACACTAAATCCAAAAACGGAAACCACTTGCGTTGGCAAGCAAACAACTACTGGCAGATGAAGTCCCGGAAGCACAGCAATCCGAAATGTTGATGGGATTATAGGGAAACCGAAACCTAGTTCTGTATTTGTGAGTTACCATCCGTAGTTCGTTGTTAACTTGTGAAAATAAATAGCTTTCCTTTATAAATGTTGCCTCTATATGGAGGCAAAGTTTGTCTGCTGAATACTGATGAGACGAAATAGAAACGCAAATCTATTTCTTACCAAGCGCTATTCAATGATATTTTCAACAAAGCTGTTGAAACTGACATGGTTTGTCTGTTAAAGCTCCATCAAACGGATTTTCATATGAAGATGACAAAATTTGGTCAAAAGGCTGACGAAATGTGAAATACACAAAATTGTAGATGAACAAAATCGCGAATTTTAAAATCGGGTCTTCACTGTATTTAGAAACAAATTGTTCACCTTCATGAAATATCTAACTGTTCCGAAAGCCTTTCCTGTGCCGTTTGGCAGAATGCCCTATTTGGCAGAATGCCCTTTTTGGCAGAATGCCCTTTTTGGCTCTCTTTTTGGCAGAATGCCCTTTTTGGCAGAATGCCCTTTTTGGCAGAATGCCCTTTTTGACAGAATACCCCCTTTTGGGCAGATTGCCCTTTTGGCAGAATGCCCTTTTTGGCAGAATGCCCTTTTTGGCAGAATGCCCTTTTTGACAGAATACCCTTTTTGGCAGAATGCCCTTTTGGGCAGATTGCCCTTTTTGGCAGAATGCCCTTTTTTAGAATGCCCTTTTTTTAGAATGCCCCCTTTTGGGCAGATGCCCTTTTTGGCAGAATGCCCTTTTTGGCAGAATGCCCTTTTTGGCAGAATGCCCTTTTTGGCAGAATGCCCTTTTTGGCAGAATGCCCTTTTTGGCAGAATGCCCTTTTTGGCAGAATGCCCTTTTTGGCAGAATGCCCTTTTTGGCAGAATGCCCTTTTTGGCAGAATGCCCTTTTTGGCAGAATGCCCTTTTTGGCAGAATACCCTTTTTGGCAGAATGCCCTTTTGGGCAGATTGCCCTTTTTGGCAGAATGCCCTTTTGGCAGAATGCCCTTTTTGGCAGAATGCCCTTTTGGGAAGAATGCCCCTTTTTGGCAGAATGTTTTTTTGTGGCAGAATGCCCTTTTTTAGAATGCCCTTTTTTTAGAATGCCCTTTTCTGTAGAATGCCCTTTTTGACAGAATGCTCTTTTTGGCAGAATGCCCTTTTTGGCAAAAAGCCCTTTTGGGAAGAATACCCTTTTCTATGGAATGCCCTTTTGGGCAAAGTGCCCTTTTTGGCAAAATGCCCTTTTTGGCAAAATGCCCTTTTTGGCAAAATGCCCTTTTTGGCAAAATGCCCTTTTTGGCAAAATGCCTTTTTTCACAGAATGCCCTTTTTGGTAGAAAGCCCTTTTTGGCAAAATGCCCTTTTCGGCAGAATGCCCTTTTTGGCAGAATGCCCTTTTTGGCAGAATGCCTTTTTGGCAGAATGCCTTTTTGGCAGAATGCCCTTTTTGGCAGAATGCCCTTTTTGGCAGAATGCCCTTTTTGGCAGAATGCCCTTTTGGCAGAATGCCCTTTTTGGCTCTCTTTTTGGCAGAATGCCCTTTTTGACAGAATGCCCTTTTTGGCAGATTGCCCTTTTTGGCAGAATGCCCTTTTGGCAGAATGCCCTTTTTGGCAGAATGCCCTTTTTGGCAGAATGCCCTTTTTGGCAAAAAGCCATTTTGGGAAGAATGCCCTTTTTGGCAGAATGTTTTTTTGTGGCAGAATGCCCTTTTTTAGAATGCCCTTTTTTTAGAATGCCCTTTTTGACAGAATGCTCTTTTTGGCAGAATGCCTATTTTGGCAGAATGCCCTTTTCGGCAGAATGCCTTTTTCGCAGAATGCCTTTTTTGGCAGAATGCCCTTTTTGACAGAATGCTCTTTTTGGCAGAATGCCCTTTTTGGCAGAATGGCCTTTTTGGCAGAATGCCCTTTTGGCATAATGCCCTTTTTGGCAGAATGCCTTTTTTGGTAGAATGCTATTTATGTCAGAATGCCTTTTTGTCATAATGCCTTTTTGCCAGAATGCCCTGTTGCCGGATTGCCCTTTTGCCAGAATGCCCTTTTTGGCAGAATGCCCTTTTTGGCAGAATGCCCTTTTTTGGCAGAATGTCCTTTTGCCAGGATGCCCTTTTGCCAGAATGCCCTTTTTGACAGAATGGCCTTTTTGGCAGAATGCCCTTTTTGGCAGAATGGCCTTTTTGGCAGAATGCTCTTTTTGGCAGAATGCCCTTTTGGCAGAATGCCCTTTTGGCAGAATGCCCTTTTTGGCAAAAAGCCCTTTTGGGAAGAATGCCCTTTTTGGCAGAATGCCCTTTTTGGCAGAATGCCCTTTTTGGCAGAATGCCCTTTTTGACAGAATGCCCTTTTTGGTAGAATGCTCTTTTTGGTAGAATGCTATTTATGTCAGAATGCCTTTTTGTCATAATGCCTTTTTGCCAGAATGCCCTGTTGCCGGATTGCCCTTTTACCAGAATGCCCTTTTTGGCAGAATGCCCTTTTTTGGCAGAATGTCCTTTTGCCAGGATGCCCTTTTGCCAGAATGCCCTTTTTGGCAGAATGCCCTTTTTGGCAGAATGCCCTTTTTGTCAGAATGCCCCTTTTGTCAGAATGCCTGCTTGCCAGATTGCCCTTTTGCCAGAATGCCCTTTTGCCGGATTGCCTTTTTTGCCAGAATGCCCTTTTACCAGGATGCCCTTTTTGGCAGAATGCCCTTTTTGGCAGAATGCCCTTTTTGGCAGAATGCGCTTTTTGGCAGAATGCCCTTTTTGGCAGAATGCCCTGTTTGGCATAATGCCCTTTTTGCCAGAATGCCTTTTGTGGCAGAATGCCCTTTTCTATGGAATGCCCTTTTTTAGAGTGCCCTTTTTGGCAGAATGGCCTTTTTAGCAGAATGCCCTTTTTGGCAGAATGCCCTTTTTGACAGAATACCCTTTTTTGCAGAATGCCCTTTTTTACAGATTGCCCCTTTTGGCAGAATGCCCTTTTGACAGAATGCCCTTTTTGGCAGAATGCCCTTTTTGGCAGAATGCCCTTTTTAGCAGAATGCCCTTTTTGTCAGAATGCCTGTTTGCCAGATTGCCCTTTTGCCAGAATGCCCTTTTGCCGGATTGCCTTTTTGCCAGAATGCCCTTTTACCAGGATGACCTTTTTGGCAGAATGCCCTTTTTGGCAGAATGCGCTTTTTGGCAGAATGCCCTTTTTGGCAGAATGCCCTGTTTGGCATAATGCCCTTTTTGCCAGAATGCCTTTTGTGCCAGAATGCCCTTTTCTATGGAATGCCCTTTTTAGAGTGCCCTTTTTGGCAGAATGCCCTTTTTGGCAGAATGCCCTTTTTGACAGAATACCCTTTTTTGCAGAATGCCCTTTTTTACAGATTGCCCCTTTTGGCAGAATGCCCTTTTGACAGAATGCCCTTTTTGGCAGAATGCCCTTTTTGGCAGAATGCCCTTTTTGGCAGAATGCCCTTTTTGGCAGAATGCCCTTTTTGGCAAAAAGCCCTTATGGGAAGAATGCCCTTTTTGGCAGAATGTTTTTTGTAGCAGAATGCCCTTTTTGGCAGAATGCCCTTTTTCAGAATGCCCTTTTTTTAGAATGCCCTTTTTGACAGAATGCTCTTTTTGGCAGAATGCCTATTTTGGCAGAATGCCCTTTTCGGCAGAATGCCTTTTTCGCAGAATGCCTTTTTTTGGCAGAATGCCCTTTTTGACAGAATGCTCTTTTTGGCAGAATGCCCTTTTTGGCAGAATGCCCTTTTTGGCAGAATGCCCTTTTTGGTAGAATGCTCTTTTTGGTAGAATGCTATTTATGTCAGAATGCCTTTTTGTCATAATGCCTATTTGCCAGAATGCCCTGTTGCCGGATTGCCCTTTTGCCAGAATGCCCTTTTTGGCAGAATGCTCTTTTTGGCAGAATGCCCTTTTTTGGCAGAATGTCCTTTTGCCAGGATGCCCTTTTGCCAGAATGTCCTTTTTGGCAGAATGCCCTTTTTGTCAGAATGGCCTTTTTGTCAGAATGCCTGTTTGCCAGATTGCCCTTTTGCCAGAATGCCCTTTTGCCGGATTGCCTTTTTTGTCAGAATGCCCTTTTACCAGGATGCCCTTTTTGGCAGAATGCCCTTTTTGGCAGAATGCCCTTTTTGGCAGAATGCCCTGTTTGGCATAATGCCCTTTTTGTCAGAATGCCTTTTGTGGCAGAATGCCCTTTTCTATGGAATGCCCTTTTTTAGAATGCCTTTTTAGCAGAATGCCCTTTTTGGCAGAATGCCCTTTTTGGCAGAATGCCCTTTTTGGCAGAATACCCTTTTTGGCAGAATGCCCTTTTTTGCAGATTGCCCTTTTTGGCAGAATGCCCTTTTGGCAGAATGCCCTTTTTGACAGAATGCCCTTTTTGTCAGAATGCCTGTTTGCCAGATTGCCCTTTTGCCAGAATGCCCTTTTGCCGGATTGCCTTTTTTGCCAGAATGCCCTTTTACCAGGATGCCCTTTTTGGCAGAATGCCCTTTTTGGCAGAATGCCCTGTTTGGCATAATGCCCTTTTTGTCAGAATGCCTTTTGTGGCAGAAAGCCCTTTTCTATGGAATGCCCTTTTTTTAGAATGCCCTTTTTGGCAGAATGGCCTTTTTAGCAGAATGCCCTTTTTGGCAGAATGCCCTTTTTGGCAGAATGCCCTTTTTGACAGAATACCCTTTTTGGCAGAATGCCCTTTTTTGCAGATTGCCCTTTTTGGCAGAATGCCCTTTTGGCAGAATTCCCTTTTTGGCAGGATGCCCTTTTTGGCAAAAAGCCCTTTTGGGAAGAATACCCTTTTTGGCATAATGTTTTTTTGTGGCAGAATGTCCTTTTTGGCAGAATGCTCTTTTTGACAGAATGCCCTTTTTGGTAGAATGCTCTTTTTGGTAGAATGCTATTTATGTCAGAATGCCTTTTTGCCAGAATGCCCTGTTGCCGGATTGCCCTTTTGCAAGAATGCCATTTTGCCCTGTTGGAAGAATGCCTTTAGCGCAAGTGCCATTTTTGGCGTAGGCCATATTGGGCAAAGGCCGTCTGGCCGAATGCCATTTTGGGCAGAGTCCGTTTGAACGAATGCCATTTTAGGCGAAGGCCATTTGACCGAATGCCGTTTTGGGCGAAGGCCGTTCGGCCAATTGCCCTTTAGGGCAAAGGCCGTCTGGCCGCATGCTATTTTGAACGAAGGCCGTTTGACCGATTTTGGGCGAATGCTGTTTAGTAGAAGTCCAATTTTCCGGGTTTAATTGTGCCGATTGGTTTTGGTCCAAGAGTTATTAGGCTGAAAGTATTACTTACAATAATTCCTATTCTTTTTCAGTGAACCCTAATAGAGAAATACATAGATACGCTCTAATTAGTAAAGAATGTGATTTGTTTGTTTTAAATTGAATACCGTTAATTTATTCTTATAATTACAATATGTTTTGTCATTGATTTAAACATTCTTTGGATATTTTCCATGTTTTAAACATGAGCTGTTCTTCCTAGACATTTTTTCATATTTATCTACGGGAAAATTTAACAAATTGTTCATATCCTGCAAAAAGCTCCATTAGGTCTTCCGTTTTCAGAAAGAGTGATAGAGAAGTATTGATAGACGACATGTATTCATTTCGGGTTTGCATTGTAATAAAAAGGTAATAATTTATTAAGATAAGATAGATTAAGCTTCATTTTTCATCTGTAAACATTATTTTTGCTAACGAGATGGTTGACTTCTACAATTTTATCTTTTAGATACGCAAATTGATAAAGGTTTGAAATTTATTTGATTTGCCTTATTTCTAGACACCAAAATTGGAATTTTAGAATCCAAAGAATTTGATCTGTTATTCCGTCGAATATTTCCAAAAGCTCTTAAATTACAAATAATTTGTATCCCTATATAGGGCTGGTTACACTGTCGTATGACGTTGTTCTCATACGCCTAAAATTAACTCTTATCTCAAATGAATTGACTTCGACTGTACCTACGCAAAAAGTCGGGATCAATAACACAAGGTCAAGTGATTATTTTGCTTCTATTTTTTATACAGCCATGGTAGTGTCATAATAATCTATTATATCGTATTTTTGGAATTCATTCGAATTGCGTTAGTAATAGTAGTATGCTGAAGCCAGCCTAAAAAGCATCAATAGAATCATTGTACTGGTTCTGAATTTCTAATATATGGTGTGGATACAATACTTCGGATCGTACTAATATTCGAATCTGAATTATTGCATTTTCTTCATCCCATATCGATACTGTCCCTTACAACACATTCAGTGAAACGATACAATATGTGTTCATGTAATCCAAAAAATCATTAAAATTGTGATTAAATGGCCTTTAGCCAACTACCATTGGACCAAATAATCCTTTGGGTCAAATGACCCTTTCGGCCAAATTACTCTTTCGGCCAAATTACACCTTTGACCAACTGACTTTCGGCCGAATGTCCTTTTTAGCCAAAATACCCCCTCTATCAAATGACCTTTTCGGCCAAATTACCCTTTCAGTCAAATGACCCCTTCAGCCAAATTACTTTCGCAAAATTATCCTTTTGACCTTATTACCTTTTCGGTCAAATGACCCTATCGGCCTAATTACCCTCTCGGCCAAATTACCCCTTCGACTAAATTACCCTTTTGGCCAAATGACCGTTTCGGTCAAACGACATTTCCGACTAAATTACCCTTTCGGCCAAATGACCCTTTTGACCAAATTACCCCTGCGGCCATATTATCCTTTCGACCTAATTACCTTTTCGGTTAAATTGCCCTTTCGGCCAAATGACCCTTTTGACCAAATTACCCCTGCGGCCATATTATCCTTTCGACCTAATTGCCTTTTCGGTCAAATTACCCTTTCGGCCAAATGACCCTTTCGGCCAAATCACCCTTTCAGCCAAATGACCTCTTCATCCAAATGACATCGCTCAATTTTCCTTTCGACTTTATTACCTTTTAGGTCAAAAGAACCTATCGGCCTAATTACCCTTTCGGCCAAATTACCCCTTCGACTAAATTACCCTTTTGGCCAAATAACCATTTCGGTCAAACGACATTTCCTATTAAATTACCCTTTCGGCCAAATGACCCTTTTGACCAAATTACCCCTGCGGTCATATTATCCTTTCGACCTAATTACCTTTTCGGCCAAATGACCCTTTCGGCCAAATGACCCTTTCGGCCAAATTACCCCTTCGGCCAAATGACTCAGCCAAATGACCTTTTCGGCTAAATTATCCTTCCGGGCAAATTACACTTTAGGCCAAATTTCCCCTTCGGCCAAATGACCTTTTCGGCCAAATGACCTTTTCGGCCAAATTATTCTTTCGGTCAAATTACCCTTTCGGTTAAATTACCCTTTCGACCAAATGACCCTTTCAGCCAAATGACCCTTTCGGCCAAATTACCTTTTCGGCCAAATAACTCATCCAAATGACTTTTTCGGCCAATTTATCCTTTCACACAAATTACCTTTTCGGTTAAATTACTCTTTTGGCCAAATTTCCCTTTCGGGCAAATAATCCTTTTGATTACATGACTCTTTCGACCAAATGACCCTTTCGGCCAAATGACTCTTTCGTCCAAATTACCTCTTCGGCCAAATGACTCTGCCAAATGACCTTTTCTGCCAAATTACCCTTTCGGCCAAATAACCTGGGTAATGATTCTTTTGACCAAATGACCCTTTCGACCAAATGGCATTCAGCCTACTAATATTCGGTTAAATTACTAATTCGGCCGAATAATATTGGGCCAAATAGAACGTTTTAATGAACTGAGTACATTGTGACTTTCTCTGTAACACAAACCAAATTTCTACCAGTAGCTAGTGATGTTCGGATTAATAATGTATATTGTAATGTGCTGTATGTTTCCTCACCTTTCACATCAATTGTTTTTGTTGGCGTTCTCTGATACATTGTACGAGTCGTATGCCCATCTAACCTTTACTGAATGAATGTCAAATTAATGTGTTATATTTTCGTTTGTTTTTTCGGCGACACTTAAAAGCACATGAGAAGATGCATACGACCACAACGCATTAGTGCACGCGAAATTTCAAACGCGCCAGCATATGCTACAAACATACAATAACATACAAACGCTCAGACCCTTTGCGATAATATCAACCCGATCGCAAATGCAATCATTCATGCATAATTACCTAGATTTTGCAAAAAAGAAACTTTTCGGCGATTAAGTCAACGCGTTAGCACTTACGAATTTATAAACGCCCGCTCTCGCGTGATCATGAATCGTACTCATCCGGGAGGTCCCACTTCAAAATACGGAACTTGTATACACGAGGCAACAAGTTTGTGGTTGCCAATGTTCCAGCGAGATGAAGGAGCACACTTTCTTCCTTCTTCTAAACCGTACACTCAACATTAAATATCATAGTGAAAGCCGCCGCGAGCGTTCGAAATTCCAGACGAATCACACGTCATCATTTGTGTCCTTCGCGATAACACAAATCTGGTCACGCATAAAAACGCTCCAGTGATCGAGTCAATATATTAGCACTTGCGAATTTATTAACGTGGTCTGAAGTGCGATTATACCACGCCCGTTCCCACGCAATTATGAATCGGTCGCGTCCGGAAGTTCTTACTTTTAGTCCTAGCAGCCTAGGTGTATGCCTTCAGTTTTCGTCTAAAAAACAAATTCAATTAAGAAATTGCATATACGTGTTAACCTATTACATACATACAAATGCTTGTGCCCAGTGCTATAATGCAACCGTGATCACAAACGCAAACATGCAATTGCGATTAGCCACCAAAATCTAGCCCCGCGATCCGCCAACATAAAAACGCCCTTCTGATTAAGTGGACGTTTACGTGGTTTTAAGTGCGATTATACAAATGCGGTTTACGTCAGGATGCTTCTACCCTCGAACCTAGCAGCCTAGATCCATACCTTCAGGAGGATCATTTGAAAAAAAAGTAGGAACCCAAGAAAATTCTCCTTGGGTCAAACACCACAAAATCGTATAAAGATACCATGATTGTGGTCCGTGCCAAATTTCACAACCATGAAAATACAATAAAATGGTCTGAAAAACCCATAAGTACACCAAAATATAGTTTTTATATGGGACCTATCGGACCATGGTTATGGTGTTTTCATGGGCTGAACCCATTTAAAATACTATAAAAACACCATGTAGTGGGAGTAAATTTGGACCATGACCTTGGGGGAATTATGGGCTTTTCGTTTGCTCGGAAAACTAGTTTCAAAGCGACATTACCGGGAACTCTAGTGACTCTTCTGGTATTGGAGCCGTACACTCAAAATTAAACATCAGCTTCGCGTTCCGCACCAACATTCAAGAACCCACGCGAACATGCAATTGACCATACGGTTATACAATCCAATTGTGTATAATGCGAATGCAATAGCATGCGCGACATACAAGCGCCCACGCGATCAAATACGTTAGCATAGAAACGCTTGTGCCATTTACGATAATACAATACGACAGATATGTGATGACTAAACCGCAGTTCTTGTAGTTGAAATCAATTTTATTTGTATTTAGGTACTGATACCACAAATTTACCTTGTAGAACAGCTCATGAGATGAAGAAGGAAGAAAGTATAATTTTCCTTTCAACGAAAAATTAAAAAAATAATTCCAAAAAATACTGTTCGTTCTTAATGTTGCTTTATTGGCAATTGAAAGACAAATAAAAATTGGTGGTGCTTGAAACGCGTTTCAAACGAAACTATTCACTCAAATTAAAAGAGCTTCTAGCCCTCTCTTTGTAATTACACAAAAATAGATCTAGCCGCAGTTAATTATCCTTCAAAGACATTATTTCACCATAATTCAGGTTCGATATTCCACTTGGGACCAGCCGCTTTAGGCATTCACTCCAATTCAGTTGGTGTTAGTTACTGATGAAATGAGTTCCGAACACAAAAATCCAACTTTATCTAAATTAGGTGTATTACCCTCAGTATGCCTAAATTTGTGTATTCCAATCTTTTAACCTTCCCAGATTAAATCGAGTTTTGAATCTATCTCTTTAAACTATAGTTGATCTACATTTTATTAAATCTATTTCTGACACGAGATTTGTTTATACTCCAATTCCTATTATCGACCTACTTCTCCCTAATACGCGTTCCGGCGTTGCCCTAGCGTACAATATTTTTCCTGCTTTCCCTCAACCGAATAAAAAATCGCAAACCTCGGTAATTTAATCCAAAAATATTCACGATGACTACGTCGACCTTGGCACGAAAAAATAACAGCTAACCAACACGTGTAGTAGTACTGTGCAATCATTTCATCACTCAGCGCAAACATTTAGGACAACCATCCGTCGGTTCCATCAAAACATAAAACCCCAAAAATAGCTTCATCAGCGCGGACGCTTCTCCAAAAAAACAGTATTCCCCTCCCCTATTTATACTCCCACCGCAAAAGAAAAAAAACATTTTCGCGAGAACCCAACTGCGTCACCCAACCTGTCTACCACGCCGCGTTCACTTTTGTTTTGATTACATTACACGCAAAAACAAAATTGTCCCGCAAGCCCCCCTTTTCTTGACCTTTCTTCCAGTATGCACACATAGCCCCACGCACACACACGCACGCACCACCCCATCCTTTCCTGTGTGTGGTGCAACCCTGGCGAAGGCCTCGACCTCGAAACGGTTGATGTAATCAAAATATTCCGGGGAAACGGCGGCCATTATCACCACCAACGCCTTCCGAACCGAACGGCGAACGCCTCCCTATCCCACAACCGGCCACCCACCACCAGTAAACCGGACGAACTGCGTGCGTGCCTGATGAGTTTGTAATGTGAGTGTAGGTCGGTGCGCGGGTTTCAGTCCAGTCCAGGCAGGCCATGCATATGTGTAAAATGATGCGTGTAAAGGCGGTGGCGATATTTTGGCTGCCACAATTCCTAGGTACCCATGTTATCGACGCTGTTTGCTTCACCGCTCCACTGCCGCCCTCTCCAAACTCGTTTTTTTGGCTCGGAACGGAACGGGCCCCAGTCGAAGTGATGTTGGTGGGAACTAATAAATTCATTTTGATTCCGCCATTTGTCAAATTATCTTGCCATAATGGATGTGGGCACGCGTGATGGTTTCTATCGGAGTGTTGACAATCGGATTGATTTATTGCGGAAGCCGAACGCGTTTAGGGGAGCGGATGGTGTTGCTAATGGAACGGGGTACGGTCGTTGTTCATTGAATTTTCGGGTTTGTTTGGTTTAATTCGTGCCGTCGAGGTAAATGTAAGCATAAGAAAATGGATGTTCTCGGACAAAACTCGATTGAAAATTGAATTCATATTTTCAAATTCTAAATTTTTCAATCCTTAATTTTTTTTAATTTTCAAATATTCAAATGCTCAAGTTTTCAAATTTAAATCCTTAAATTTTTATAGTTTTAAATTTCGAAATTATTAAATGTTTAAATACTTGTATTTTTTATTGCAAAATTGTTACATATTCAGATATTTTAAACTCTTAAATTTTTATATTTTCAAGCACTCAAATCTTTAAATTTTCAAATTCTGAAGTTTTCAAATTTTCAACATCTGGGATTTTCAAATCTTCAAACTTTCGAACTTTTAATTCTTTAAATTTTTATATTTTAAATTCTTAAAATCAATTTTTTTTGAACCAGGATTTTTTTAATTTTCGTCTTTCTATATTTTTAAATTCCAAATTTTTAATATTTTCGGGTCTTAATTTTTTCTAAATTTTTAAATTACTAACTTTCTAATATTTTACGTACTTAAACTCAAAAATTTTTAAACTTTTAAATTGTTAGTTTAAAAAACTAAATTTCAAAATTTTTCAATTTTTGCATTTTTATATTTTAAAATTTTTATATGTTTCAATTTCTGTCTTTTCAAATTTCCTTCTGTTTTAAATTTTCGGATCTTTGAATTGAATACAGGAGTTTTAAATATTTACGTTTTAAAATTTTGAAATTTCTATTTTTTCAAATTTTTTTTGCAAAGCTTTTAATCTCTAAACTCTTAAATCATAAAGTTTTAAAATTCCAAACTCTTAAATTCTAAAACCTTAATATTTTAAAATTTTCAAATTTCAAAGATTGTAAAATATTCATATTTTTTTTGAATTTTTATATTTTTAGATTATATGGTCGGTGTTAGGTCAGACCGGACTAAGTGACAATGCATTGATTTCGAGAAAAACGCGTTTAAAGTTTGAATCGCAGCATCCTTTACATTATAATTGGAAAATAATTTTTACCATAATTCTTGTTTATTGTTTCATATTTCAAATCTGGTGAAAGTGGAATGTAGATGAAGAAATTCTTTTTCCAGTGCTATCATTAACTAATTTTTTGATGTTTTGCGACTTGGTCCGGTCTGACTTAACACCGACCATATGAATCTGAAATTTTGTAAATTTTTGGATATTCATAGTTACAATTTTTTTAATTTTTAGATCTTTACAGTTTTAAACCATCAAATTCTAAATTTTTAAATAAATGAATTTCTAAATTTTAAAATCTTTAAATCTTTAGATGCTTATAATTTCAAATTATTGATTTTTTCAATCGTTAAATTTTTTTAGTTCAAATTTTCAAAAATTTTGGATTTTGAAGTTTTTTAAATCCTTAGTTATTAAATTTTTATATCTTCCCGTTTTTAAATGCTTTAAATTTCTAAATGCTTGCATTTTAAAAAATTTGAGCGCTCAAATTTTAATTTTTTTTGAATTGCTAAATTTTTTAATTTAATTTTCCCTTTTTAAATTTCTGAATCTTTATATTTATATATTTTATATGTTCATGTGTTTAAATTCACAAATATTGAAATGTTGAAACATTCAGATTTTTATGCTTTTAAAGTTTTGAATTTTAATATTTTTAAATTTTCA
The DNA here is from genome assembly GCF_030247195.1 of Topomyia yanbarensis. Lineage (NCBI taxonomy): Eukaryota > Metazoa > Arthropoda > Insecta > Diptera > Culicidae > Topomyia > Topomyia yanbarensis. The sequence continues at coordinate 58,297,788 of NC_080672.1, forward strand.
AATTTGCTGATGCTATTTATAAATATTAATATTTTTAAATATTTTTGTGCATTTTTACAATTTTACATTTTCACATTTTCACATTTTCACATTTTCAGATTTTCACATTTTCATCTTTTCATATTTTCACATTTTCCATTTTCACATTTTTCATTTTCACATATTCTCATATTCGCATTTTAAGATTTTTCATTTTCACAGTTTCACATTTTCAGATTTTCACATTTTTACATTTTTATTCGCATTTTCAGATTTTTCATTTTCACATTTTCACATGTTCTCATATTCGCATTTTCAGATTTTTCATTTTCACATTTTAGCATTTTCACATTTTCACATTTTTACATTTTCACATATTCTCATATTCGCATTTTAAGATTTTTCATTTTCACAGTTTCGCATTTTCACATCTTCACATTTTCATATTTTCACATTTTTATATTTTCACATTTGCACATTTTCACTTTTTCAAAATGCAATATTTTCACATTTTAAAAAAATTAAAAAGAATTAAAAATTTTAAAAGTTTTAAATCTAGATTTAAAGATTCAAAAATTTGAAAGTCAAAGAAAAATAATAATTTTCAAATTTAGTGATTTAAAAATTCCAAAATTATAAAAATTTTAGAATCTCAAAATTTACAATTTTAGAAATTTAACAACTTGAAAATTTGAAATTTTGAATATTTATGATTTTAGGAATTTTTAAAAATATGTGGGAATACCATAATTTGAAAAACTAAAAATTCAAAAATCTAAACCAACAAATACTGAAAAATTTAAGGATTCAAAAATTTAAGAATCTGACAATTTCAAAATTTAAAGATTTAGAAATTCTAAAAATTAAAGATTTACAAATAAGAAATTTTCGAAAGTTGAAAATTTAAATACAGTGGAAACCCGATTTTATCAGCCCCCGATTCATCTACCCCCGATTTTATCAGCTTTTGACCCGTTTTTATCAGCTTCATATAAAAATTGATAGTTGGTAGTTTGATGCGCTCTAGCAGACGAACCAAGTTGAATTCGAGTAAGTCCTTTCGTGGGCATATATTTCTTATCTTAGAGATCCGAATAATGCAAAAATAAAAATATTTTTTTTTATTTTGCTCTGTCAGACCCCCTTAAGAGGCACTTAAAGTAAATAATCAGAAAAGGTTGCAAGGCTATATCTAAGGAACAAAGAAGAATATTTTAAGAGCTTCGGTTTATTGAAAAGACAGAAAAATGTGTGTCCCAATTTTATCAATGTCCCTGTTTTATCAGCTTAAAATTCGCCAAGGGGCTGATAAAAACGGATCTATACTGCATCTGAAAACCGAAATATTTAAAAATACAAATTTTAATAAACCTAACATTTTAAAAATTTTAGAATCAGAGAATTTAAAAATTTTTGTTAAACCAATTTGAATTTTAAAACCTTATAATCGTAAATATCTGAAAATTATAACATATTAAATATTACAAATTTAAAATCTTTTAAATATTAAGGAATTAGAACTTTAAAAGATTTGAAATTTGGAAATTAATTTGAAAAAATAGCAGTTTTAAAACTTAAAAGTTTAAAATTTCTAAAATGTGGATTTAAAAATTTTAAAAAATAAAAAAAATTGAAGATACAAAACTCAACAGCTTAAGAATTAAAACACTTTAAAATTCAAAAAATTTAATCATTCAACAATTGAAGAATTTAAAAACACTTAAATTCGAAAATCTAACCATCTAAAATTCAAAAATATAAAGATTTATAGAAATTAAAATTTAGAAATTCATAAATTTGCAAATTTCAAGATATGAAAATTTAAAGATTTAAAAATTTAAAAATTCTAATATTTGAAATTTTAGCAATTTAAAAATATAAATATTCGAAAATTTAAAAATTTTCAAGTTTTTTGATTTAAAAATTTAAAAATAAAAATATCAAATTCTTGAAATTTTTAAATATTTGAAATTCGAAAATTCAAAAAATTTTAAAATATGAAGATTTAACATTTTTAATATATAAAAATTTGAGAAAATTTTTCATGTTCAAATATTTAAAATTCAAAAATTTAAAAATTCAAGAATTTTAAAGTCGTAATATTTAAAAATTTAAAATGGAATTCTTAATATTTAAAAATTTATAAATATAAAGATTCGAAAATTGAAAAATTTTGAAATGAAAAAAATTACTATTTAAAACTTTAAAGATTTAAAACTTTTGAGTTTATAAACTTAAAAAATTTAGAAAATCAGAAATTTAAACATTTAAGTATACAAAAATTTCAAACTGTTGAATTTTAAAAATTTAATGATTGAAAAATCTTGATTTAAAAATTTTGAAAATGTGCTTTCAAAAATTTAGCGCTATAAAAATTAAATGATTTAAAATTTCAAAAGTTTAAAGATCTGAAAATCTTAGAATTGAAAAACATGAGAATTTAAAAATTTGAATATTCAAATATATAAAAATTTCGAGATCTGAAAATTTTGAAATTTTAAAATCAAAAAATGCGAAAATTTAAAAAAATCGGGAATTTAAAAATATTGAGATCCATTTTTTTTTTAAACTTTCTAATTTTAAAAGTTTAAGAAATTTCATAATTTCAAATTTAGAAATTTAAAAGATCTAAGATAAAAATTGAAAAACTAAAATATTTACAATATTTAAATATTTGAAAATTCAAAATTTGAAGGTTTGAAAAATTGAGAATTTGAAAATTTTAATTCAATTTTGAATTTTCAATTTTCAGTTTCAATTTGCTATCTCCCATTTGCAATTTGCAGTGTTCAATTTTCAATTCTCAATTTTCGATTTTCAATTCTCAATTTTCAATTTTCTATTCCCAATTTCCAATTTTTAATTTTCAATTTTCAATTTTCAATTTTTAATTTTCAATTTTCAATTTTCAATTTTCAATTTTCAATTTTCAATTTTCAATTTTCAATTTTCAATTTTCAATTTTCAATTTTCAATTTTCAATTTTCAATTTTCAATTTTCAATTTTCAATTTTCAATTTTCAATTTTCAATTTTCAATTTTCAATTTTCAATTTTCAATTTTCAATTTTCAATTTTCAATTTTCAATTTTCAATTTTCAATTTTCAATTTTCAATTTTCAATTTTCAATTTTCAATTTTCAATTTTCAATTTTCAATTTTCAATTTTCAATTTTCAATTTTCAATTTTCAATTTTCAATTTTCAATTTTCAATTTTCAATTTTCAATTTTCAATTTTCAATTTTCAATTTTCAATTTTCAATTTTCAATTTTCAATTTTCAATTTTCAATTTTCAATTTTCAATTTTCAATTTTCAATTTTCAATTTTCAATTTTCAATTTTCAATTTTCAATTTTCAATTTTCAATTTTCAATTTTCAATTTTCAATTTTCAATTTTCAATTTTCAATTTTCAATTTTCAATTTTCAATTTTCAATTTTCAATTTTCAATTTTCAATTTTCAATTTTCAATTTTCAATTTTCAATTTTCAATTTTCAATTTTCAATTTTCAATTTTCAATTTTCAATTTTCAATTTTCAATTTTCAATTTTCAATTTTCAATTTTCAATTTTCAATTTTCAATTTTCAATTTTCAATTTTCAATTTTCAATTTTCAATTTTCAATTTTCAATTTTCAATTTTCAATTTTCAATTTTCAATTTTCAATTTTCAATTTTCAATTTTCAATTTTCAATTTTCAACTTTCAACTTTTAACTTTCAACTTTCAACTTTCAACTTTCAACTTTCAACTTTCAACTTTCAACTTTCAACTTTCAACTTTCAACTTTCAACTTTCAACTTTCAACTATCAACTTTCAACTTTCAACTTTCACCTTTCAACTTTCAACTTTCAACTTTCAACTTTCAACTTTCAACTTTCAACTTTCAACTTTCAACTTTCAACTTTCAACTTTCAACTTTCAACTTTCAACTTTCAACTTTCAACTTTCAACTTTCAACTTTCAACTTTCAATTTGCAATTTGCAATTTACGATTTTCAATTTTCAGTTTTCTATTTTCAATTTGCGAAATTAAATACCAATCCTACGACCCGCTCAACGTGAGGTGTTTTGTACCGGTTCTCGGAACAGACAAAACGGCTGGGAATGAAAACACGATTATATCTATTGCAGCACACCGTGTGAAGGTAATCACGTTTTTTTCGTTCCTAACTGCCGTTGTTCCTGACGCACTCGCCGGCCGGCCGGCCTTCCAGGCTGCCGACCTCGACGCCACCTTTTACTGGAATCGATTAACCGTAACGTGTATAGTAGTACTACATACAACGCGTGTGTAGTTTTCAGTCGACTGATTTTATCGTCCGCTGATGTGTCGTAAGACCGCGCGTCATAATTGAATTCCGTGGAAAATTGGTCGCTATCAAGAATTGAATCGCGACTGGATACATAATATATGGTAGCCTTATTCCAGGAAACTTCGCCAAAAAAAAGAACATTCGCACGATGGTGATAGTTAACGGAACTGCACCCAAGCTTTGTATGTTTGTTCTTTCTTCTTATTCTGAGTTACATCCAAGGCGTGACGCAATCACTCGACAGCAACCTTATCAAAAACGGCTGCAGTGGCGACGGCGCTGTTGGACCGGAAGTTACACAAAAAAGCGCGTGCCATGCCGCGCGTCATTTGGAGCATGAATGTACAGAGTCAGGGAACCTCTCAGCAGCATAATTTATGCCCGCGCGTTGGATCCGTTTATCCTCCGTCCGGTACGATCTTCACCCAGTTTCATTTGCTGTCGGTCTCTGATAAGGTCTCTCCCTTTCTCTCGTAGTATGTTGTACACATTTATCATCCACGTTCAACGTAAACATTCCGCACAAAAAAACAAGTACCTAGTGCCTCCTCGATGTGCTGCCAGAGTGACAGGGAAGAATTAAAACTCGCCTGCTGCTGCTGCTGCTGCTACGAGACCCGGTCGATCGGTTGGTTGGTTGGTTGGTAGGTCAGTCGTTGCCGCAGTGCCTAGCCTGCTTGGTTGGACTCTGCTTGGAATATAGGTCAGCTATTTGTGCCACACATTGGATCTGTTCAATCGGTCGTCGGTTTGCTAGATGATACATAGATAGCAAGGTAGGTAGGTAGGTCGGTCGGTAGGAAGGGTAGATGCATATGCTTGCCAGAAGATGCTTAACTTTAGACTGGTCAACCGGTGCCGGCTTAGTTTCCGTATACCGTCTCTCTCTCGGTCCCTCTCCTTTTCCTTTTCACACATAGCGCAAATACCAGGGCAGCAACTTCATTCAACCAGAACCATGCAACCCGTTGCGTCTCGGTGCGCCATCCTTTCACCCATTCGATGGTGGACCATTGCCCGGCTCAATACCCGACAACGAGAAGACCCTTCTCGCATTGGCCCGTTGTCGATTTATGGCGAAAGGTTTTCTTGCTCGATAATTTATGAGGTTCTAACTACTAATGGAATGTAGTTCCGGCTGGCAAGCGGCTGTTTACGAGCACTGCTTTCTGCGGGGGTAGGATCGGAGCGGAACGTGTTAAGAGAAGAAGCCGACACTGCCTCTGGTAGGCGCGCTGTAGGGTCACCGCCGATTTGGAGTGATTTATCCATGCTGGCCTGTTGCGTGTTTTTGTTTTCTTTGATCTAGCGGAAGTGGGGGCTTTGGGCGGTCTCTTTCTCTCTCTGTTCTCTTTTCATGACTGACTGCGGATGCTGAATATTTGTTCCAGATCGGAATTAGATTTTACAAATAAACTACGTATCGATGACTTAAAATTGCTTATTTTCATGGAGCCTCTATCTAAGCAAAATGTATCCATACATTGATCTGTGTTTTCTATAGATGCCTGTATGCATGTGTAGAAACCGCGAATTTGTCAGCGCGTTAGCACACTCAGTCAAACCAATGCGTATTTAGCCCGCATATTTAACACCAAACTGATCATGTCATTCCCATCTAATAAAGGTTTAGAAGTAATGGCGACCTGGCGGTAAAGTCAGTCTGGCAGCTACTGACAAGACGAAATCGAATTTTCCAGGATTATTCGATCATTTAAGCGTCATGAACTAATGATTGCATTCTTAGGACTCAGACACAGTTGCTTGCTCGGTACGCAAGCCATCACACGAATGACTAACTCATGACACAAGCACGACCACCATTTCCGGCCTAGAATGACCGGTGTTGCAAGTCACTCTCTAGACAGAACCAACATCAGTCAGTACCCACGTCGAATGTCACTCGCTGGTGCAGCTTCTCGGATGCAGCAATTTGGTTGTTGTCATCCACCAACCCTCCCACGGTCGTTTCAATCCAGCGGTCGGGATTGCGGAGACCAGCAATGACTAACTGTTTGCGTCAGATCAAATTTCAAGAATTTCCGACAAATAAAAAGCGGGGTAGTAGTTGGGCGTTAAAAATATTTCCCAGAATTTGGCGCCTGTCGGTTGACCGACGACCTACGGTCGGTGATGACTATGAGAGCTGTATGACAGTCAACATTAACTACTACTACTACTACGACGACGACGATGATGCCGTCGTCGGAATTCACTGCAGCGGTGACCTGGAAAAAAAACCAAGTGCTACTTCAGAAAATGGTTAGGCAAGCGGAAGGGAGGAGAGTACTGCGCAATTTCATTCATGCACCTTCAATAATCGCTTTTTACTATTACGGGTTGGTTTTGTGTCATTTCATTTTTTTTCTTTCTTTTTCTGTTTGCTCTATCGCCTCGCGAACGGCTTACAAACCAGATTGTTGTTAGCTTTTGCCTTGAGAGACAGGGAGCGGGGTTTGATTTAGAATGCAATTTTCTATTTACTACTGCTGGTGCAACTGTAATTACGGGGAGTGCGGTGTTGACTGGGCGTCCTTGTCCTTTTTTAGTTACTATCTTCTTTATTCTGCACAATTTTTAATAAAAAATTGATTTTAGTGTCATAATCTTCAATGTAGAATATCAGAGAATCCAAACTAATAAACAATTTATTCTAGAAAAGTTGTATTTGAATGTTTCGTATTCCTCTCGTCAGTAACTGACACCAACTTGCTGTCAGTTGGACTATATATCCAAACTAACACCAAATTGACCGCCAGTTAGACACTAGATCCAAACAGATCACACAACACATGTGAACGCCTAAAGCAACTGGCTGGTACCGAGTGATGTCTCAATTAGCCAATCACAGAAGCTCTGGGTCACTGAAGAGGATAGGGAAACCAATTCTGTCTTTTGGCATGAGAGCCAAATGCTTGTAGGTATGCAACGTATATTTTGTCCGGAAGCAATTTGCACATAAGGGCACAAAACCCAACTTTGAAAAGTTTGATTTGAATGTTTAGTGTTCCACTCATCAGTAACTCACACCAACTTGCTGAATTTATTATAGGTCACTATGCTATATTTCTCCTCAGTGAAGTAAACACTACTTTTCCTCCAATAAGAGGAAAATTGTTTTAAACCAATTCCTCCAATAAGAGGAAAATTGTTTTAAACCATCTTTGCGCGTGAAGAGCACAAAACCTATAACTAAATTAGTTATATTTGCGTTTCGACTTCGTCTCATCAGAATCCGACACTAACTTAGTGACAGGTCTAAGCTAGCGCCAGATTGACGCTTTTCTTGCGGGACTTTGCTCAGGAACACCAATTGTAGCTGTTTTTTTGTAGATTTCGTCAATCAAGCGCTAGCTTAGTCCTGTTACTAAGTTAGAGTCGGATTCTGATGAGACCAAGTCGAAACGCAAATATTACAACTAATTTATTATAGGTTAAACAATTTTTTTATTTCTTTATTAAGTTTACTCCTTACTGACGAGACTTTTTTTTGGTCATATGACCAGGATCTGACCAAAAATGACGGCACAGAAACGTAAAGCGCTCGCACTTATTGATCCATTTTCGAAAAAAATGTTGAAAAACTTGCTAAAGCAGCAAATCGCTTGCCAAACCATCATTAGGTTTCACAGCCGATTTGTAGCGTTGCGTTCCGACCAATTCAGGACCAGTGCTTCAATCCTCATGACACTAAGAAAAAGAAACCTTCCTGGCCGAAAATTCGAACAGGTCATAGCTGGCTTATGAGACTAATCACAAGACTAGGCTAAACCCAGTTTTAGAACTTTGCATGGCGAAGATTTTTGCTGAAGTAACAAGGTTATTATCTCGTCTATTTGAAAAGTTATGAACGATTTTTGTTGAAAAATACACCATTTTCAAAAATAATTATTTATTTTACAGAAATAACGCTCCCGCAGTTTTTTCACCAAAAACTACAAAAGTTTCGATCTTTCAAATGAAATTCAAAGATTGAAAATCCATTTGCAATGTTGGAAGATATATAGCTTTGAAAAAAACCATTTTTGTTTTGAAAATCGCTTGTAACTATGCAAACAAAAGAGATAGAAACTTCATTGCTTCGGCAAAAATGTGTATTTATAAATGTTCTAAAAACCTCTAGAACGAAGTATTAGCGAGAAATTAACACATAAAAAGATATTAATAGAAAACCAATTTTTAAAGAGCCACCCTACCTTAAATATTGCACAAATCATAGCACATGAACCATTAGAGATAGCTACATAGTTTCTTCAGAAAAGTTGCTTCAATTTGATTGATTTATAACTTTGTAGAACACTATGTAGCTGAATTTTACATATCTAAGAAGTTGATACTTTGAAAACCCTAACCACAAGGACCACCCTAATTCAACTAATATAAAAAAATCGGCAAGAAAGTTCTAAGAAAGTTTGCCGAAGATACTATATATCTAAAACCAACGGTTTAGGCGCAAACAGTTTTGTCTTCCTAAATACAGCTTTGGGACCATAGTGCATTGTTCTTATTCCTGTATTCTGTTGCTTTATTGCTTTTTTCTGTTTTCATAGATTCTATTTCCTCTTAAATTTTTTATGGACTCAATTTTTTCTATTGCACTTTTTATGTTTGATATGTTCTATTTTATTAGTTTTCCTGTTTCTTTTTACATTTTAGCGACGCTGGTATTTTGTTTCTTTATTTTTTTAAATATATTTAAGAATTGGCCATATATATTGACTGAACCTTGAACTGTTCTGAATTCAGACTGTTCTAAATTTTGTCTATACCCGAGCAAATTCTCATTGGTTCAAACACCATACAACCCCTTAAAAAGACCATGAATATGGTCCGTTTCAAATTCGACAACCATCAAAACACCAGAAATCGGTCTCAATAACCCATAGATACACCAAAACTTAGTTTTTACACGGGATCTACAGGACCATGGCGATGGGGTTTTCATGGGCTAATCACATCATAAACACTATTGAAATACCATATAGTATTTATTCCATTTGTACACTTTTCTCTTTCTTTTTTGTTCTTTTGTTCCTTTTTTGTTTTTTTCCTTTCTTCTATGTTCTTTTTGTATTTTCTTTACTAGTTTCTCTTTGGTTTTCTTTGTTTCTTCTTTTTGTTCATCATCTTCTTGTTTTTACTTTTAATTTTTTTTCTTTTGTCTTTCTTTTTGTCCTATTTCTTTTTTTGTTTTTATATTTGTTCATTTTTTGTATTCTCTTCCTTTTTTCTGTTTCATTCGTGATTGTTCTTTTTACTTTTTGTTCTTTCTTTTATTTTTCCTCTTTTATATCGCTTTGTTTTTCTTTGCTGTGTTTTTTCTATCTTCCTTGTTTTTCCTCTTTTTTCTTTTTCCTTTTTTATCCTTCCTTCATTGTTATATTGGATATTCTTCTATTTTCTCTATTTTTGCGAAGTTTAAAATAAGATATTTTGTGCAATTTTAGTATTCTTGCAATATTTTAAAAATTTGAACAACTTTTGAAATGTTTGAAATTTGTGTAGATTGGCTTTTGTTGAAATTTTGCATTTGTTTTTACCTTCTTCGAAATGTTTGCAATTTTTACTATTTTGGCACTTTTATGATTTTAGATTTTTTTTTTGTTTTTAATTTCCTAGTAGTTCGATTGTTTTAGATTTTTCTCCTCTTTTTTCCTTCGTTACCTTGAGGACATTTCTATAATTTCCGTTCGTCTTCAGTTTTCCTTATTTTGGGCTGGCGGATATTGAAAAAATTGGGACAAATTTTTGTCTTTCTTTTTAACTAAAAGCAGCTGTTAAAATATTATTCTCAAGTCCCTAGATGTAGCCCCATAACCCTTTCTGATTATTTGTTTTAAATTTCCCTTAAGGTGGTATTCAAGTGCAAAATTAAAAAAAAAAAAAGCGGATTTCCTAATTTTTGCATATTTTGCATCTTTAAGACAAGAGAAGTATGCTCAGAGGAAGGGTTTACTCGAATTTGACTTGGTTCTTCTGCTAGAGCTCATAAAATACTTGACTTGGTTCTTCTGCTAGAGCTCATAAAATATTTTACCATATGAGGCTGACCAAATCGGGTAAAAACCGATAAAATCTGGGGCTTATAAAAGTGGGTATTTACTGTATTTATTTTCATTTTCTTCTCTATTGTTATACTTTCCCTATATCTTGTTTTCATTTTTGCAGATCCTGCGATTTTTGATTTTGGTGCAATTTTCGTATTCCTGTTATGTTTCATTTTGTAGTATATTCGAAGTATCTTTTTAATATATTTGCTGTTTATGTACTTCTGTTATTTTATGATAATTGCTATATTTGGGTAATTTGACTATTTGTATAAATTCATTATTTGGCTCTTTTGCTATTATTGTTATTTTCATTATGTTTACCATTTACGAGAATTATGAGGCTTTAGCTTTTATGTAGTTTTTGCTAATTCTGATATACCTTCAAAGTTAATAGATTTTCCGATTTTAACCCATTCCCCGCGCGTGATGCCATCATCAGATATGACGTGTGCATGTATAGTTGTATTGTATAGTAATAGCCTGCTTGAACATATTCGAACTGATTCTTATAGTTAATGAACATTGAACATGAAATATTAGAATTTGTACAACTGTCAGCATACTATTAAAATCATTTACTTTTTTCAATGAATTCAGATTTTTAATTATTTCATTGGTTATTCGCTTTTCGTTTCATTCTTGCTATTGCTCTTTTCCTTTCTTATTTTTTTCATTTTGCGACTTTTTACTTTTTATGTCTTCTACACTTTTTTCGCCTTTTTATATAGTTTATACAGTAGGATTCCGTTTTTAGCAGCAATATTTTTTTTCGGTTGCCAAAGATGGAACCTTAATTCAAAAGCTTTTATTTTCAAAATTGTGACATCATAAATATCACAAGAATAATAATTATATGAAAGTATGTGAAATGGAATGAAATGAAAAAATCAGCAAATTTAATTTTATTCGCTATGCCCACCTTCAGAAAATATAGTAAATATGACTCTCATATTTGTAAATAATGTTAACCATTTCATGCTCAACTTTTTTCTAGTGTATGTAGGGCTTCAAAACTATTTTTTCTTGAAAATGGTGGGATCAAGCAACACGAAAAACCTTTTTCATAAAGATAAGTGCTTTCCTCGCAGTGCTAGAAGCTGCTCAATTTTTACCTTGCAATGCTCAATGCAATTCTCCTAAAATATTAACAATAGTTCAGTTGCGTGGAAAACGTAGCCAAAAACAGTCTAAAAAGATAGGTTTGATCAGTTTTCAATAATATTGCAACATAATGAAGATATATGAAAAATTCATTTTTGGTTTCGGTAGGTAAACAGTCTCTGGTAGCACTGCTTAATCGGAATCCAATCAGACTAATTACAATAACTTCAGTTCTAGAACTGATCTTTGTAACTGTTAATACTCAAAGAAAATCTTCTTATTTATGAGCCTTACTTGTTTTTGTGAGAAAATCTTGCATCAATCAAAAGTTATAGCTGTTTAAAAACATTGTTGTCCACAAACAACATGAGCATATATGGGTTAAAAGTGATATCAATTATTACAACAAAATGTGTATTGAGCATTTTTAAAAAGATTTACTATGTACAACAACAATGTTGCCAAAAACGGAATTTTTTGTTGCCAAAACTGGAGCATGCCGAAACGTGCCAAAAACGGAATCTTACTGTACTTGTTTCCCTTCTATGATTTTTAACCTATTATTCATTTATTTTTATTTCTGCTGGTTTTATGTTTATAATTATGTTTTTAATAATTTACTTTTTAAATTTATTACTTTTCCATATTTTTGTTTTCCTATCTGTTTTACTTTTTTGCCTATGTACTTTGTTCTCTTTTAATTTTTTCTTTTAACTTAATGTTTTTTTACTTTTTTGTTGTTTTTTTTCTCATGCTTTTTTACACCATTCTTGTATATTCTTTCAAGTTTGAAGTTTTTGGTTCCTTTACTTCTTTTTTCACAATTTTACTTTTCTGTTATAGAACTTTGCATAGTTTTTCGGCAATAACTGGATTTAACCATATAACTATGAAAGGAACAACAATCGAACCGGTTCAAGTGTTACCCAGTGCTACAATATTAGCCATGTTTAAAAACATCAAATTTGCACAAAAAAACGATCTGCGACACATTTGTAAAACCGCAACTTAGCAATCCTTTAAACACCGAGCCTTGAACGGTTCTGTACTCAGGCTGTTCAAAATTTTGTCTTTTGATTGTCCTATTTTTCTTTCTTCTTTTTGTACTTTCTTTCTTTGTTCTTTTTGTATTTTCTTGCTTAGTTTTCTGTTTCTTTCGTGATGGATCTTCTTTATACCTTTTTCTTTTCTCTTTTTTCTCTATTGTTTCTTCCTTTTTTGTTCGTTTTTCTTTTTACTTCCCCTTTTTAATTTTGTCGCTTTCTTTCTTTTTGTTCTTTATTTGTTTTCTCTTTCTAATTTTTCTGTATCTTTTGTGATTGTTGATTTTCTACTTTTTTTCTTCGCTTAATTTGTTGGTTTTTCATTTCTCTATTTTTCTTTGTTTTTTTTCTTTTTGTTACCTTTCTCTTTCTTTTTTCCCATTTTGCTTGTTGTTCCGTAATTATTTTTTTCTCATTTTATATTCTTTCCTTTCTGTTCTTTTTTCGTCGTTTTTTAATTTTGCTCGAATATTATTTTGCTTTTTTTCTTTATTGTTGCCATGGTTTACTCCTTTGTCGTTTCTTTATGTCATTTTTCACTACTTTTTAAATTTTTCAATATTTTTATTCATTTAGCTTTCGTTAATAATGTAATTTATTTTATTTTCCCATACCTTCTGTTTTTGGCTTCTGTTAATTCTATTTCATTATCGATTTTGTTTTATGGATTTTATTTCTTTTCAATACTTTATTTCTTAAATATTTTACTTTTTAATTTTTCATATATTCTATTTTTCCTAGCTTTCCTGGCATATTTTACTGTTTACTGTTATTTTGTTTTTTAAATTTTTGTGCAATCTTCCTTTATTGTTTTTTGTGATTCATTCGTGTTATTTATTTCATTTGTTTTATTTATTTTATTCATTTTATTCCTGTTATTTATTTTAATAATTTATTCATCTTGTTCATTTTCTTTTGTTTATACATGTTATTCATTTTGTTCTTTTCATTGATTTTTTCCATTTCATTTATTTTATTCGGTTTATCCGTTTTGTTAATTTTCTAGATTTTATCCATCCATCCAAATAATAATAATAATAAATTTACTTTTTGCCTAGCTCCCTGTTTTTTTTAAATTTATTCTCTTTTCTCTTTCCATTGTTTTCTTTTTTGTCCTTTTGTTCTACTTATTCTACTTCTACTTATTATTTTATTTGTTCTTTTTGTATTTTCTTTCTTAGATTTCTGTTTCTTTCATAATTGTTCTTCATTTTACTCCTATTCTTTACTTTATTTTTGCTTTCTGTTTTATTTTTGTTTTTCCTTGTTTTTTTGTTTTGTCTTTTTATGTTCCTCTTTTTCCTTAATTTTTTTCTTTTCTCGTTATCAATCTCTTTTCTGCTGGTTTTATGTTTATACTTATGTTTTTAATAATTTACTTTTTAAATTTATTACTTTTCCATATTTTTCTTTTCCTATCTGTTTTACTTTTTTGCCTATGTACTTTGTTCTCTTTTCATTTTTTCTTTTAACTTAATGTTTTTTTTACTTTTTTGTTGTTTTTTTCGCATGCTTTTTTACACCATTCTTGTATATTCTTTCAAGTTTGAAGTTTTTCGTTTCTTTATTTCTTTTTTCCACAATTTTACTTTTTTGTTATTAAACTTTACCTAGTTTTTCGATAATAACTGGATTTGACCACATAACTATGAAAGGAACAACAATCGAACCGGTTCAAGTGTTACCCAGTACTACAATATTAGCCATGTTTAAAAACATCAAATTTGCACGAAAAAACGATCTGCGACACATTTGTAAAACCGCAACTTAGCAATCCTTTAAACACCGAGCCTTGAACGGTTCTGTACTAAGGCTGTTCAAAATTTTGTCTTTTGATTGTTCTATTTTTCTTTCTTTCTTTTTGTACTTTCTTTCTTTGTTCTTTTTGTATTTTCTTGCTTAGTTTTCTGTTTCTTTCGTGATGGTTCTTCTTTATACCTTTTTCTTTATTTTTTTCTTTTCTCTTTTTTCCATGTTGTTTCTTCCTTTTTTGTTCGTTTTTTTTTACTTCCCCTTTTTAATTTTGTCGCTTTCTTTTATTTTGTTCTTTATTTATTTTCTCTTTCTAATTATTCTTTATCTTTTGTGATTGTTGATTTTCTACTTTTTTTTCTTCGTTTAATTTCTTGGTTTTTCATTTCTCTATTTTTCTTTGTTTCTTTATTGTTGCCATGGTTTCCTCCTTTTTCGTTTCTTTATGTCATTTTTCACTACTTTTTAAATTTTTCAATACTTTTATTCATTTAGCTTTCGTTAATAATGCAATTTATTCTATTTTCCCATACCTTCTGTTTTTGGCTTCTATTAATTCTATTTCATTATCGATTTTGTTTTTATGGATTTTATTTCTTTTCAATATTTTATTTCTTAAATATTTTACTTTTTAATTTTTCATATATTCTATTTTTTCTAGGTTTCCTGGCATATTTTACTGTTAACTGTTATTTTATTTTTTCAATTTTTTTTCCTTTCTTGTTTTTTTGTGATTCATTCGTGTTATTTATTTTATTCATTTATTCATCTTGTTCATTTTCTTTTGTTTATTCATGTTATTTATTTTATTCCTTTAATTGATTTTTTCCATTTCATTTATTTTATTCGGTTTGTTCGTTTTATTAATTTTCTAGATTCTCATAAGTCATTTTTTTATCCATCCATCCAAATAATATTTTTATTGTTTTGCTTTTTGCCTAGTTCCCTGTTTTTTTAAATTTTTTTTTCTCTTTCATTTGTTTTCTTTTTTGTCCTTTTGTTCTTCTTATATTTTATTTTCTTTGTTCTTTTTGTATTTTCTTTCTTAGATTTCTGTTTTTTTCATAATTATTCTTCATTTTACTCTTATTCTTTACTTTACTTTTGGTTTCTCTTTTATTTTTGTTTTTCCTTGTTGCTTTTTCTTCGTTTTGCCTTTTTATTTTTCTCTTTTTCCTCAATTTTTCCTTTTTTTTTCGCTTTCAATCTCTTTTCTTTTTTTTCTTTTTTTTTGTGCTTTTGTATACTTTTTGTTTTTTTTTATCGTTGTTCTTTTTGTATTTTCTTTATTAGTTTTCTGTTTCTTTCGTGATTGTTTGCTTTTTTCTTTATTCTATTTTTGCTTTTTCTATGTTTTCCTTGTCGTTTTGCTCCGAAATAAAAAGCAGCAGCCTCTGACAACGAAAGTGTTTTTTCGCTCCTGACAAGTTTTTGAAGAAATAAACTTTTCCGTTCGCTGTTCTTCAACAACGCAGCTGAAGAGAAGATACGGCCACATGCGTACATTCGCAAGCGGCCCAACGTCAAGAAGTCCCCTCAAAACTGGCAATCTCGGAACTGGTTCACTCCGGTGACTTCCTGGCTACAGATATTGTTGAACCGGACAAGGTAATTCATTCCGGAGTGTTCAACGTTGAAACAAATGTTTGAAACGATGGCTGGCCCAATGGGTGTTCTCTACCTCGGCAACATTGGTAACTTCATCTATTCGTCCACGTGGAACTCAGTGATGTCCTCAGATTGTTATGTGACGCGTTGTTGTGCTCATCGGGTTAACTGGGTGGATCTCCTGGGCTCGATTGAAAACAATATCGGTTACGACTGGAATCCAAAAAATCGTGAGTATTCTGTGTGTTGGGGTCGCCATCACGAGAGATGCAGATGACAGCATTCTGGATGATCCTGTAACAAGTGAGTCAGATTTATTTGCCGTTTTCTAAAAGATCATTTTGGAGATTCGTTGGTGTATGCGTATGGGATTTTCAAGACTGTCAATTACTCAATCATAGAAGTTTCATAGGGTTCAGTTGTCTGGTTCTCGTTGATTGATATGATATATTTTTAATGATTCCTAACTCATTTGAAATAGGCAAATTAAGAGCGACTAAAGGCGCTGTAACCTAGGTTAATTGACCAGGGCAAGGTGTAAATACCTCTGTCCCATCCTAAAGGACCAAAGGAGTGACATAAGCCTTGTTATCCAAGTCACTCCCAACGATTTATTATATACCCTTTAAACTGAAACGGTCGGTACGGTTGTCCTCGTTTCTTCCTACATTAAGATTCAAAACAATTCGTTAATTAAATTATTCATTAAATGAATAATTTAATTGCCGTCTAAATTCGAAACATCTTCAAACCCAACTCTGCACAGTAGACCTGGCCGTTTTAATATTTGCGACATATGGAAATATGCTTCAAATATTAATATTGACAAGAAAAACACTACAGAAAACTTCGGTGTTTTCCAGGATGCTTTTCAACACTGGCTATGTAAGGGTTAGAATAGAATAGAAATAGTTTTACTTGTTGTTTTGCTCCTTTTTTCTTTCTTCTTACTTTTTATTTTTTCACTTTTTCCCTTTTCTTTACTTTATTTTTCTTTTTACTTTCATTTTTGTTTTTCCTTGTTGTTTCTTCTTTCTTTGCTTTTTATTTTTCTCTTTTTCTCAATATTTTCTTCTTTTTTTCGTTTATGTTCTCTTTTCTTTCTTTTTTTCTTCCTTCCTTTCTTTTTTGCTTTTGCATACTTGTTGTTTTTTATCGTTGTTCTTTTTGTATTTTCTTTATTAGTTTGCTGTTTCTTTCGTTGTAGTCATTTTTTCATTATTCTATTTTTGTTTTTCCTTTGTTGTAGATACTTGTTGTTTTCTCCTGTTTTTTTGTTTTTCCTTTTTATTTTTCCTCTTTATCCCTTTTTCTTCTTAATTTTTTCTCCATTATAATTCGGTTTGATTATTGTTGTTTTTTCTATTATTATTTCCTTCTTTTAATTTTTTATTTTCCACTTCCTTTTTCTTCGTTTTTCAATATTTTATTTATTTTATTTCCTTGATTAAGGCAATTTATTCAATTTTTCCATTCTTTTTGTTTGTGTTGATTTTTTTTAGATTTTATTTCTTCTCAATATTTTACTTATTCAATGTTATCTATTTTTCCCTTTTAGATCCAATATATTCTATTTTGTCTTGTTTTCCTGGCAATAAAATCTATATATATTTTTAGATTGGTCATATTTACAGAGATCGGATATCTAGCTATTCTGAACTAAGGCTGTTCCAAATTTTGCCTATTATAAAATTTGTCTGCTCTGGGCTTAGTTAGCTGCAGGTTTGGACGATGCTGGTTATTATAATTAATTGTGTTTGTTACTTCAGTTGCTTTTGGAGTTTATTTTTATATCGTGGATAATCTTTTACTTTTCCTATTTTTGTCATATTTAAAATAAAATTTTCACAAGTTTTTCTTTTGAAATTTGAACACATTTGGTAATGTTTGGTATATGTGCTGATAGCAGCATTTATAAAAAAAATTGTATTTGTTTTTATCTATTACAAAACGTTTGCAATTTTTACCATTTCGCCACTTGTAAATTTAGATTTTTTTTGTTTCAAATTTATGAGTAGTTTTATTGTTTAGACAACTCTTCTTTTTGTAATGTTTGTAGTTTTTATTTTGTTACATTGGAGACGCTTCTATATTTTTTTTGTGTTTGCTATATTGGGTGTAGTTTTCCCACGTCTCCCGTTTTTCTTATTTTTTAGTGTATTCCTTTTCATTTTCTTTTCAATTTTGATATCTTTTTTTCGATGTATTTTTTAATATTTCCTATATTTATGCTTCTACTATTTTCTGCATTCGTTCTATCAATATTCAATTTTTAAATGTAGTGCAATGTTTTAAATATCCATTTTTTCTTCCACTTTTCAATTGTTTTTAGATGTATTTTTATACCATTCTTCTATATTCTTTTAAGTTTATAGTTTTTCGTTTCTTTACTTTTTTTGCAATTTTATTTTCTGTTATTTAACATTACTCTTTATCAGGTGAAGTGTTTGATCCGTACACGTAATTTTTGAAAGCCAGATATAATGCCAGTATTTATGCACAATTTTTTTTTGTCTTAATTTGTTTTAAAGAAATTGATATTGATTTTTCCAAATCTGTTTCTTTGTTCAGCATAAAACAGTTGAATTGTGATTAATTGTGATAGGAGAGTTTCATTTCCAATTATGTTCAAGTTTAAGAAATCACTATTTAAGTACTCGTCTTGTACTTCGAAAATGGTTAGTTGATCCAAGCGAGGCTATCAACTTGAAATGCAAACGTTCAATTCTAACCTACATTTAGGACTATACATTGACCTTTCAGTACCTCAAGTAATTCCACCTAATCCCTCCGTAATTGTTTTTCAGCGGAAACACGAATTCGAAACGCCCATACCGAGGCAAAATGTGCGAATAAAAACAACCAACGAACGGAGACCCAATCGACCCCACACTCTCCCGCTCGCTCACCTATCGGTATCGGTTGGTTGACCGGGTCAGAACCAGCCACCAGTACACTACACTGAGTAAACTGCTAACGTAGGTTGTTTTTCCGCTACGATCGTAAAGGCCGTTGTAGTAAAGTTCTCTCGATGACAGCGATGCACGCAGTAGTCAATGGGGGAAAGGGAAAAGTTGTTTTTGTAAACAACTCCGTAACTGCTGCTGCTGCTTCTGTATGGACGTTAGAACGTGCACCTAAATAGGTGATGGTGATGGTGGTGGTGGCAGGGTGGTACAGAAGCGATATTTTCCTTCGTACCTGTATTCAATCAGAATGAACTCTGAACCACCCTAAGGTGCTCGTGTGGCGCGAACTAGAACGACTCCAACCCGAGTTCCGCTGTTGAGGTTTCAAACTGACGCCATACTGCAATTTTGGTGCAACGTCGTGCTCGCTGCCTTCCTGGAAGTCCATCAAAGTAGACTACTGCTGGCGGGGTCAGTAGGGGATTGAGAAGGGCGGTGTAGTTTTAGTTCAAGGTACCACCCAGAAGTCACCCGAGTAGTGTTTGATTGATGTTTGTTCAGTGTATGCACTCGAAAGTGTAGCGTCGATGGTGGCGACGTCGTCGTCGTCGTTGTGTCAAAGTCATCGTTGCACTGTCCCGGCCCGAGAAGAGTCACGTGCAATTTAGCTGGAATTTGTTATTGCCTATATGGATTGCAGTGGTGCGGTCCGACCGGTAGGAGGAACTACGGTGCAATTTGTTGTTTTCCCCACGCGCACTGTATTAAGTCAGTGAGACAGCGAGGGAGAGAGAGAGAGAGCGAGAAAGAGCGCGCGAAAGGGAGATCGGTGGTGACTCGGAATGTTGTTTTCCGTGCGGCATGTTGTTTGTGCGTGATTGTTTGCGTTCTAGTGACTGTATCGTGTACTCTGCCTTCTATTAGTGCCATACTACTGCACGTATGTACGCGGGTGAAAGGGACGGATCAAGTCTGGGAATTCTGCGAAAAAACCGTAGGGTGTGCTAAAAATAATCGCAATGATTCATTCGGGATGTCCGGCTTTCGATGCGATGCAAACCGCGCCAATTCGTTGGACCTAGTTTCAGTGGTTATTCAAAGTGATTCAAATAAAAAGCGCATCACTCACAGTGGCTGATGCATGGCAGCACTTTAACCATCGTTTTGAACTGTCATTCTTCGAGCAAATTTCAGGTAATAAAAACACCGTTCGGTCGGTGGCCGAGTAACCGCAAGTTCCAAGAATTGGATGGCAGGAATGTCAGGCAGGGTAGACATTCCCACGGTGTATGAGCAACCGAACGGATAGAGCCAACATTCCGGCACTTGACTGTATTGGTGCACGTGCGTTAGTCCTCTGCTCCGCGACGCTACTTGCTACCTGCTGGCCGCACTTTTCGGGTATTTGTTGGCTTGTTATGACGCTACCGATGCGAGTGAAAAATGATGAATTCGACTGTTGGGTACTGAAATGAGGTTAATTAGTACCAGCACCAGTAATGGCTATTCAGTATTCAGTGGATCCATTTTCGGTGCGAATTGTCTCATTCTGATGTTTGATTTTAAATATGGGAAACGCATAAGGTTAAAAACGAGTAGTTCAGTAATCGCAGGAGAATAGTAAAAAAATTGATTTTATTTTGAATTCAAGTCCAATAGGACATTGATAAAATTATTATCTCTCTATTGACAAAACTAGCCTAGGATGCTGTGTGACATCCGGCGTCTGATGCAAGAATTGATCCACTGAATTCCTGCCGCTGTGTCGCAAGAAGCCAATGAATAAATGTCTAATAAATTTGTTTTATTTTTATGCTCTTTCTTTCTCGGCGAGACTCAAAAACACACGCAAAACATGCAAACTACCACACGGTTACGCGCATCACTAGCGTACGCAACTTACAAACGCCCACGCGATAAAAATGACACTAGCCATAACATACAGACACTCGTGACTTTCGCGATAACACAAACCCGGTCGCAAACGCGATCTACCTCGCAATTATAAAAATGTCACGGTGCACAGTGATTCCGCTCCTTGCGAAATTTCGCAGTAAGCAATAACCGGATTTTACGGTTGTAAATGTTTTATTGATCAAATTGGAAAATCGATAAAAACGAAAAAATGTTTTTTTTATCTTTACATGTCCATTTAACACAATTTCAAGCAACCAGAAAAACATTTCAAGCTGATTAATTGCAGAAAATTTGAACCCTAACCTCCTATAAATGCAGACATTTTTATTTGACAGAAACGTCTTATATCTTGTATCTATATTTCAAAATTGTTCTAAGCAATTAAAAAACCTCTCAAATTCGAGCTTCAATTAAGTTTTAAAAATCAATAAACAAGGTAGATGCAATCGAGAACAAAAATACAAGTAGGCCAAACAAAATGTAGTGTTATTAAATTTGTTATGGAATTTGCATTTCGACTTCGTCTCGTCAGAATCCAACAGCAACTTAGTGACACAACTAAGCTAGCGCCGGATTGACACTAGTTCAAAAAAATAACGTGAGACACAATTTGAGCAAACCTCTAGTCGAGCGTGATGTCCTGCAAGAAAACGGAGATCATTTTGAGCTGATGAGAACTAATGAAATCGAAACATTTGGTTTGGCTTAGCATGCGAATGCAAGATGGACGATGCTAGAACAATTTAGGTAAAAACTATTTGTTATTCCACTTCGAAAAAGAAAGAACGAGATCATTAAGATAATAAAATTGTTGCTATTTCGTTGAATATTGATGTTTAATGTCCGATATTGTTAGCAATATAAATGCAAAGGTGAAGGAGAAAATAATGGAATGCAAGCAGTGGCATGCTTCTTACAAGCGTTTAGAGATTTTTAAAACGCTGATATTTCTTTATTTTTGTATAATTAATTATTTTTGCATCATAATGAATTGATTTTTTGATTGATTTTCTCATATGTAGGTATTTATTTTAGTTATCATATTTATTTATCTTTTTCTATTTATTTCGTTCGTTTAATTCATTTAGTTTGTTTTTTTTTGTGGCATCCAACGGGGAAAACAGATCGAAATGGTGAGTTGGATACCATCAAAAAGTCATAAATAAGCTACACTATTGACACTTACGTCGAAAACCAAATAAATGCCTTATTGGTTTGTTTATTTTAATTGTTTTATTCATGTTATTATTTTATAAATTTTGCTAATTAATCTTATTAATTATATTTATTAACTCGTTTTAGCCATTATATTCTTTTTTTAACTTTATTTATTTTATTTATCTTATTTTATTTATCTTATTTACTTTATTCATTTTATGCATTTTATCTATGTCCTTTTATTCAGTTTTTTCCGTTAATTCAGCTCATTCCGTTCATTGAGCTCATTCAATTCATTCAGTTCCGTTTCCAAAAAATTTCAAGAATTTTAAAAAAATTCAAAGATCTAAAAAAAATTCGAAATTTTATAACTTTTTGAAGTGTTTTTTTGAATTTCAAAAATTTTACAAATTTCTAGGGCATCGAAAAAGAAAAGGAATTTAAGAATTCTTAAACTTTTTAAAAATTTCAACAATTTTAAGATTTTCATGAAAATTTTAGCACTTTCAAATATTTTATGAAATTTAAAGATTTTAATTTTTTTTTTAATTTCAAAAAAAAAATTCAATCCCAAGAATTTAAAAAAAATTAAGAACTTTTAAAATTGTAAGAATTTTAAAATATTTCACGGGTTTTAAAAAAATCAACAACCACGAATTTCAAAAATTTCAAATTTTAGAAATTTTAAAAATTGAAATGCTTTAAATTTTTTTAAATATTGCAAGATATTCAAAATTTTCAAATAGCTTAAAAAATTTAAAAATTCCTGGATTTTAATAAATTTTAAATATTTCAAAAACTTTAAAAATTCAAAAATCTTTAAAAATTTTCAGAGTTTTTGAAAATTTTGAGCTCAAGTTTTTTTAAATTTCAACTATTTTAAAAATTTTAATGAATCCTCAAAATTTTGCAAGTTTTAAGAATTTTAAGCATTTTTCAAATTTCAAATCTATTAGTAATTTTAATTAAAAAGTATCGAAGAATTTAAAAAAATTTCAAATTTCAAAAATTTTAAACTTTTCTGCAATTTGAAGTATTTTAAGTAATTTTAAAGCTTTAAAAATTCTAAAAATTTTAAAATTTTAAGAATATTAAAAATTTTAAAAAAATTCATTTTTTTTTTAAATTTTGTAAATTTTAAAAATTGAAAATTTTTGAAAAATTTAAAGTTATTGAAAATTTTGAATTTCAAAATATTGAAAATTTCAAAAATTTCCAACCACCAACCAAAAAACCAATAGAAAATATAATCTCAAAATTTTCAAAAATTTTAAACGTTTCCATCATTTTAAAAAAAATGAGAACTGAAAATTTTAGATATCAACGATTTTGACAGTTTCTAAAATTCCAAAAATGGCATTTCAGAAATTTTACAAATTTTAAAAATTTTAAATATGTGATTCAAAAATTACTAGACGACAAATTCTTTTATAAAATTTTAAAACCTTTAAAAATTTAAAAAAATCTGTTTTCAAAATATTTAAATCTTTAAAATTAAATTTTTAAAATCTTGAAAAATTACAAAACCATCAGTTATTTCAAAAAATTTAAATAATTTTGGAGATTTGAAAAATTTCAGAAATTTCAGATGTCTCTAATAATTGAAAAAAAATCACGATTCCTTAAAATTTTCAAAAATTTTATTCAGTTTTTTCTATTTATTCAGCTCATTCAGTTCATTGAACTAATTCAATTAATTTATTTCATTCAGTTCCAAAATTTCCAAAATATCAAGGATTTTGAAAATCGCAAAATTTGAAAATTATTAAATTTTAAAATATTTAAAAATACCAAAGGCATAAAAAAATTTAAAGAAATTTAGGATTTTCAGGAATTTTAAAAATTTTAGCGCGTTTAATTTTTTTTGAATTTAAAGTTCTTCAAATTTTTGTTTAAATTTCAAAAAAAATTAAAATTTTAAGAATTTCAAAAACTTTAAGAGCTTAAAATTTTTTTAGTATTTTTCGAAATTTTATGAATTTCAAAAAAAATTAACAACTACGAATTTCAAATTTTGGAATTTTTAAAAATTATAATATTCTTTATAATTTTAAAAATTATAATATTAATATTGCAGGAGATTCAAAATTCTTAAATTTCTTAAAAATTTCAAGAATATTTAAATAAATTTTAAATATTTTAAAAACTTTAAAAATTCAAAAATCTTTAAACATTTTCAGAATTTTAAAATTTTTGAGCTATTTTTTTAAATTCAGCTATTTTAAAATTTTTTAGGAATTTTAAAAATTCTGAAAGTTTTAAGAATTGTAATCATTTTACAAATTTCAAAACTATTACGAATGTTAAAAAAAAAATTCAAAGAATTTAAAATGTTCACAAATTTCAAAATTCTTTAGAATTTTAAATAATTTTAAAGTTTTAAAAGTTCTAAATATTCAAGAGTTTTAAAAATTAAAAATTCAAGTTCCAAAATTTTCAGAAATTTCCCAATTTTAAGTTTCCGTAATTACAAAAATTTCTTAGATTTTGAACATTTTAAATTTGAGTAACTCAAAAATTTTAAATATCCGAACTTTTAAGAATTTTCAATATTTCAAAAATTTTCAAAAATATTAAAAAATTTAAAGAAATAACAAAAATTTTGAGAATTCAGAAATTTTAAAATTTAAAAAATCAAAATCTACTAAAAAATTTAATATATCGAAAATTTTAAATATTTTGGAAATCTCTAAAATTCTAGAATACCGAAAGTTTAACATTTTAAAAATTTCGGAAATTTCAAGGATTTTACAATTTTGGAAAATTTTTAAAAGATTTTGACACTTTCAAATCTTTAATTTAAAAAAGAAATAAATGCAGTGAAAACCCTTTTTTATCAGCCCCTAATTTTGTCAGCTTTTTGACCCGATTTCGTTAACCAGCCAGAGTTATGAGACTATGTATACGGAATAATGTTAAATATTTTCACAGCTTCGATTTAAAAAATGAAAATAAATAAATATGTTTTGTCATTGCCCCCATTTTGTCAACCAAAGTTTCACCAAATGGGCTGATAAAAACGGATCTTCGATGTATTACAAAAATAGCAGTTTTCAAAAATTTTAATTTCATTAATTTAAGCATTTTAGAAATCTTAAGTTTCAACTTCAAAAATATAAAATATTTCGAAATTTTTAACATTTTTAAAATTTTCAAGATTTTCAGAATTTTCAAAAATTCTAAAATTTCCAAAAATTTTAAAATTTTAAGAGTTCTAAAAATTAAAAAAAAATAATAAATATTTTTGAAGTTACCTAAATTAATAAAATTTAGCAGAATTTTTGGAATATTATTTTTTTTGTATTTCGGGTTAGAAAAATCTCCTGTTAAAATTTCTAACCCTATGTGCGGGGGTCGGGACTCGAACCCAGGTGCGCTGCGTACAAGGCAATCGATTTACCAACTACGCTACGCCCACCCTCTATTTAAAATTTGCTCAGTCTCCAAAATTTTTAAAATTCTCAAAATTTCTAAAAATTTTAAGCTCCTTAAAATACCTAAAATTTTAAATACTTCCTTTGAAAATATTTCCTTTACTTTGAATATTTTTATAATTTGAAAAATAGTAAGAATTAAAATTTTTCATACTTTCAAAATCTTTAAAAATTTCAAAATTTTTGGGAATTTCTGGATTTTTAATAATTTTGAATATATTAAGAATTTTCAAATTCTCATCTATTTCAACAATATCATAATTTTCAAAAATTTCGAGAGCTCAAAAAATTTTAAGTTTCCGAAATTTCAAAAACAAATTCTTTAATTTTAAGTACTTTCAACATTTCAGCAATTTCAAACATATCAAAAAAATTTAAAAACTTCAGGAATTTCAAATTATATTGAAAATTTTAAAATTTTTCGAAAAAGTTTCAAATTTTTCAAAAATTTTAAGAATTTAAAAAAAAATTGAGTCGCGAAAGTTTTAAAAATTTCAAGTTTTGAAACTATTAAAAGAATTTCAAATATTTCAGAAATTGAAAAGAATTAGTATTTTTAAAAACTTTCAATATTTCGAAAAATTCCGAAGCATAGTTTCAAAAAAAAAAAGATTCCAAAAATTTAAAAAAATTGATGGCTCAAAAATTTTAAAAAAATTGAAGATTTTAAATGTATTAAAATTTAAAAGCTCCAAGAATTTCAAAAAATTTAATTTTTTTGAAATCACAAAATTTTTTTAGGTTTTAAATGTTTAAAATATGCTTCTCATATTTTTAAAAATTCCGAAATTTTTAAAATTTTCAAATATTTTAAAAGTATTAATAATTTTACAGATTTACAAATTTTCAAGAATTCAAAAATTTTACAATTTAGGTTTAAAATTCTTTTAAAAAATTTCAAAATTTCAGATGATTTAAATTTTATAAAATTCTAATTCTACTAAAAAGTTAAATAAAATCAAAATCTACTAAAAAATTTAAAATCTCAAAAATTTTAAATATTTCAGAAATCTCCAGTTTTAGAATACCAAAAATTTCAAATTTTAAAAATTTCGGAAATTTCAAGAATTTTAAATTTTTTTATGATTTTAAAAGATTTTAACATTTTTAAATTTAAAGTTTCAAAAAATATTAAAAATTTCAGAAACTTAAGGTATTTCAAAAATCTACATTTCAAGAACATTTCAGAGATCTTAAAAGTTTTTACAATTTTAAGAATTCTAAATTTTTTAAATATTTTGAAATTTTCAAACTTTTTTTGAAATTTTCAACGTTTTTAAAAATTTTATGATTTTTAGCCAAAAATTTTAGAACTTCTAAAAATTTCAAAATTTTTGATTTTCCAAAAATTATGGAAAATTCAAAGTTTCCAAAATAGTAAAATATGGCAAAATTTTTAAAATTTACGATGTCTCCAACATTTTTGAAATGTTAAACTCTTCCAAAATTTCTAATATTTTTTTAAAATTTCCTATATTTTCAACATTTTCAAAGATTCTGAATGTTCTAAATTTCACTAAGTTTCCTAAATTTTTCGAAATTTTAAAATTGTTTCGATCTGCCCAAAATTTTTATAAAATCCTATTTTTGGAATTCTTTAAACCCCCAAATTTTCCAAAAATTTTAAAAGTTTTTTAGTTTTTCATATTTTTCAAATTTTCAAAAAATTTCTATAGTTTTCATAATTTTTGTTATTTTTATAATTTTTATATTCTCCAGAATTTGTATTTTTACCATTATTTCTGCATTTCCCATAGTTTCCATAATTACCGTAATTTCCGTAAATGTTATAATCTCCATAATTTTTAGTAATTTCCAAAATTTACATCATGTCCATAATAATTGTAATTTCTGCGATTTCAATAATCCAAAATTTTTGTAAATTCCATAATTTCAAAAATTTCTATAATTTCCATTCGTTGCATAATTTCCATATTTTCCTTAATTCTCATAGTTTCCGTAATTTACATAATTTCCATAACTATCATATTTTTCATAATTCCCATAATTTCTATAATTGCCGTAATTTCCATAATTTCTATAATTTTCATTATTGCCATTACTTCCATAGCTTCCATTATTTCTATCATTTCCATAACTTCCACCATGTCTCTGTCGACAAACATCTGATTAGGGCTTTACTTTGAGCAGAAATTCTGGAGAAACCGGTTATCACCCTAGCACGGTGCATAGCGGTCAACGAAAGAGAACCCTTTTCTCTTTTGTTTGCCTGCAACGGCTGTGCTGGGCGCTTAACGGTTCGGCCGGAATTCTCCCCCACCCACCAAAGTTAATTTTGACAGCGCTTCCCCACCCACCAAAGTTAAGTTGAGCGCAAATCATATGTTTGTCGAGACTTCTTCCATTTCCATCATATCATTCATTTTATTAATTCTATTTCCTTCATTCTTTACTTATTTCCATTTCATTCGTTTAATTCATTTTATGATTTCTTTTATATGTTGTGTGAATAGAATAATAATTTTATTCGTGTTGTTCATATTATAACATTTTTCATTTCATTTTTTATAATAATATTAATTACTTATGTTTTAAAATCATTTTGGTTATTTGTTATAGATGCATTTGTTTTCTTATCTTTTTGTGCTATTCGCTTCATTCATACTGTTATTCACATTCAGTCGAAGGTTTGAGTCATGCCAGTGGAGCGGAAAATTTGATTCGCGGGTTTTTTGTACTCGCTAGTCCACTTGTTAATTTTCCACCGGTTTCTCCGATGTCACTGCCTTAATACTTTTACTAATTTCATTCACTTATTTAAACTGTTTCGTTCAGTTCATTAAAGAGCTCTATTTGAATTCATTTATTCATTTTCTCATTATAGTCATTTCATTCTTTCTATTTTATATTCTTTTCAGTTGATTTGTTAATTTTTTTATTTTTTTTGCATATTAAATGTTTTGTTGTTATATTTATTGTTTGAAGTTTGATCATTTTACTTATATTTTGTTTTATTCGTGCAGTTCAAGAATTCGATCTATCTTACTAGCTATTTTCATTTTATTCTTTCGATTCAATTATTGCTGTTAATTATTTTATCATTTTATTAAATGTATTTATTTGCGTTACGTTATTAATTTTATTCACTTGAGTCATTTTGTAATTTTATTCATCTAATTGAGTATACTTAAAAATGTGTTCGTTTTTGTTTTACTGATTTTTGTTTAAATTATTTAATTTGCTGTATATTTTAAATCATGCTCAGATTTTTCTTCAAATTATTTTATTTAGTTTATATTTCAAAACATTTATTTCATTTATACGTTTGATTTATACTATCCGTACTATTGTATATTTTTAATGTATGGATTTATTTTTCTACATGTTGTTTATTGTTCATTTGATTATTTTCATATTTTGCTTTATTTTATTCGTTCCATTCTTTTAAGTTTGTTCGTTTTATTTTTTCGTCTACTTAATTTTATTAGTTTTATTCATTTTCTACACTGTGTTTATTTTATTCGAAGTGTTCTATAAGAATGACTTGAATATGCGTTCTCCACATAACTTTTTGATGCGATTTTCATATAAATTCTCTCAACTAATGAATGAGTGATCTGAAAATGCTTTATCTTACCCCCTAGTGATTTTTCAGGTTGAATTTCTCGAAGGAATAAATTCAGAAATATGCTTGGTTCACCAAACGCATATTTTGGCCACATTGAAGTTGGTTCGAAAGTTTCTAACTACTTTCTTTGAAACCATAAACCATTCAATCTTCTATAACTCAAGGCTTTCCGGTTAGAAAAATGCCTATAAATTTTTTTTCAGTCCCTTCATTTTCCTGAAGGGATTGAAAAAAAGTTTATAGATATTTTTCTAACCTGAAAACTCCTAGCAAAAACTGTATACCAGGTCAATCAAAAGCCACGATTCTTCCGCTGTGCGTGTGTGAGTTCGAGGACATCATAAATGTAAATTTACGGCCACTATCCGGTGCGAACACGACCTACACTGTCGGAATGTCCCCAAGGAATGCCGCCCCCAATACCCCCCGCTGGCCCGTCTGACTACCGACGGCGACCGTTCCCTTATCAGTACCATATCTGTCGCTCCCAATGTGTCGATGTGTGCAACACCCTCCCACCCACACAAATGAGCAACACTCGGCACACTCCAAAAAAAAACACCCTCGTCCTAAATTACACAAAGCTTCCTGGTTCCACACACTCGATCCTCTTCTCCACAGCGTAGTACTACGACGTTACTCACTACTACAGCCGCCCCTTGTAGTATGGTTCCATTATCCTGATCACCCCCGCCCCCTCAACCCTCTCTGTCCTGATTCAGTTCTGATTCCCATCCAGTCCAGTTCTGAGACGTAAATTGGCGGCATGCGAGAAGCCTGGAAGGCTGCTGAGGCTGGCTCTTGGCCA
The DNA here is from genome assembly GCF_030247195.1 of Topomyia yanbarensis. NCBI lineage: Eukaryota > Metazoa > Arthropoda > Insecta > Diptera > Culicidae > Topomyia > Topomyia yanbarensis. Next base: position 58,327,454 of record NC_080672.1, read on the forward strand.
AAGACAGAGAATCGATTGAATAGGGCCTGGTCGCAACCCCTCTCTTCCACCCTCAGGCACATCCGTCCGGTGTAACTCGACTCCCGCAGCACAACTCCAACCCACCCCCGCACCGTTAATAGAAGTTTTTTTTGTTCATCCGAACCGTGCAGATGCTTTTCCTCCTTTCGCCATCTAGGCTACAGGATATTACAACGTTATGTTGTATCAGTAGTAGTAGTAGTAGTAGTAGTAGTAGTACAACTAGTACGTACTAGTGCTAGTGCCATTAGCAGGGAGTGTCTGTCCCGTATCCTGAAACATTACACTGGATGGCTGGCTGGCTGGTGGACGTGCGAAAATAAGGACGCAACGCGGCGGATGCTGGTTTGGGGTGGCCACCGGCACAGTGCGGAGAAAGTGGCGCTGCGGCAGCGTAGTATGAGGAGGAAAATCGATATGTCGTGGCACATTATCGGCGGCTGCTGGCACATTCTCGGCGTTTCCGGATGCTGCAGCGGAACAAAAAGGCGTCTTTGGGAGCGATGCGATGTAATGAGATATCAGAGGGACAGAGACTATACACATGGCTTTAAGTGGTGGAAAATTAGTTCCATCGAAGAATGGGAAGCATTTCCTTGGGGAGGAAAAATCGTTTAGGACCCCGATTAATGGTTAGGATGGTTTGTGGAAATCGTTGAAGTTCTGGAATTATAGAAAACATCCATTAGAATGGGTATTGTTTGCATACGCTTTTGTATTTTGTGGGCACACCTTATTGAGGCAGGTTCAACTTGTTCCTTTCGCGACAGGCGCCATATTATTGTATTTTTTTTATCGAATGGAGTCCCCAAGTGGTAGACGCTTTGTTATAACAGCTGCTTTCAACCTTCACCAGACTAAATACCGTGTCATTCTCTAACAAACGATAACACAATGAGGAATCGATTATAAAGAACTTATTGTTCTCTTGTGTTGTGGTGTGCGACTTGAGAACTGTCGCGACGTATTATAACAGCAACGTTGACGGAACAATTAGTAACACAAAGGACGGATTTACCCAACCGTAGCCTACTGATCAAGCCAACGCTTGATTTCGAGCAAACAAACAACCAGGCGTCTTCAAAGAAGCCGCTGCATAATATGCGTGCTCCGATTACAAAGAGATTTGTTGTTTTTTTTTATTATTTTTTATTCAATATATTTATTTAGATTCGATAAGCCAATCACATGTAAAATGAACTAAATACAAAGTAAGGAGATTTAATATAAAAAAAATTCTCTTACAATACACAACATTGTAGATTTTTAAAAAACATTTTTCCCAAAGCAAAAAAATTGATAAACAAATTTTTACACAATACACAAAACCTAACTTAGAAAAGTTGAATTTGAATAGGTTAGTCACATTTTTTTTACATTTTAACGACAATCAATTAGTTAGAGTGATTTGTAGTTATGCTGCGTAAACTCGACCCTCATCAGCAGAAGACAAAAGTTAAGCCCGTAAGATATTAAGCCTGTTCTAATGACTCTGCCACTTCTAGTTTTCCGTTCTGTATACATCACATCCTTGCTCTCACTTGAGTACTATGGCTCTATATTTTCATAACTTTCCCTACCCAGTAATCTCTGGCTAATTGAATGTCGTTAAAATGTAAACAAAAACAGTTGAATTCTCGACAAACATATGATTACGGCCTAAAATCCAACTGTCAAAATCCACTTTGAACGAAAATTCCGGACAAACCGTTACTAGTCGAACACAGTTCACAACAGTTTATGAAAGAGAAAACTTTTCTCTTTCGTTTACTACCAACATTTGTCATTGGCGTGTAACGGTTTGTCCGGAATTTCCATTCAAAGTGGATTTTGACAGTTGGCTTTTATGCCATAATCATATGTTTGTCGAGAATTTGAATGTTTCGTGTTCCACTCATCAGTAACTGACACTAACTTGCTGCCAGTTAGACAATATATCCACACTAATACCAAAATTGGTACCAGTTAGACGCTAAATTCAATCAGTTCCTACAACATGTATGAACGCATAAAGCAAATGGCTGGCACCAAGGGAAGTCACGGTTAGTCAAGCACAGATCGCTGGGTGTTTTGTTTGATCTGGTCGTAAATGCAATTCATACAAATCTGTATTGATCGTTTTAAAATCTTCACTGTTCATTAACCCTTAAATGCGCAATGTTGTTTTAAAACAACATTGCGAAAACCATCTTAAAATTATCAGAGGAACGAATTAAAGCTGTGAGACAATTTTCAGAAAATTTGAAAAAAATTGCTTTGCGCCTTTAAAAGTTAAACACTGCTGTATCCAGTATCGTAGGGAGGATTTTATCTTTTTGTTGCATTGTTTTTTTTCAGGTTGGCAAAGCTATATTATTGTGTACAATATGACGACACACTATGTCGTCCTTCACCTCTGATCCTCCGTATCCTATTGCCAACCGGGGCCCAATATATCTTATGCCGTTTTGTTTGGATCCGGGGCTGGGTCGGACTCAGTTTCGCTTCGGGCAAGAGCTTCATTGGTGAAGATCTGTGGGTTGGATACTGACTGGGAAGGGGTAATACCTGCCGCGTGCGTGGAACTGTTATGCGTCATACATAGTAAAGCTTGATACAGTTATGCTCATTCTAGGCCGCTTAAAATTATTTCATATTTTCTTTACGAATAAAATCGAGTTTTCTGTTGTAGCGTCGGTTTGTTTACTACCATTGATAAATTTTTTAAACCAAATGAATCAAATGCATCAAATGAATTAAAATAATTAAATTAAATTAAAATTAATTTAATTCTATTAATTAAATGAATTTAATAAATTAAATGAATTAAATAAAGTAAATGAATCAAACGAATCAATAATGAATCCATAATGAATCAATAATGAATTAATAATTAATTAATGTTGAATTAATAATTAATCAAATGAATTAAATGAACTAAATGAATTTAATAAAATTAAATTAATTAAAATAATTAAAATAATCAAATCAATAACATTTATTTTAAGCAAATTAAATTTAATTAAAATAATTAAATTAATTAAGTTAGTTAGGTTAATTAAATTAATTAAACGAATTAAATGAATTAACTAAATTAAATGAATTAAAAGAATTAAGTGAATCAAATGAATCAATTGAATTAAATGGATCAAATCAATCAATAATGAATGAATAATGAATTAATGATGAAATAGTAAGGAATTAAATGAATTAAATGAATTAAATTTGTTAAATTAATTAAATGAATTGAATCAACTAAATTAATTGAATTAATTAAAAAAAAGAAACTAATTCAATTAATTAAATTAATTAATTGAATAAATTATTTAAATTATTTAATTAATGAAATTAATTAAATTAATTAAATGTAGTAAATAAATTAAACTAATTAAATTCATTAAATGAATCAAACGATTCAAATGAATCAAATGAATTAAATGAACCAAATGAATCAAATGAATTAAAATAAATAAATTAATTAAATTAATTAAGTTAATTAAATTAAATGAATTTAATAAATTAAATTAATCAAATGAATCAATAATGTATCCATAATGAATCAATTATTAATTAATAATTAATTGATAATGAATTAATATTGAATTAATAATGAATCGAATGACTTAAATTAATTAAATTAATTCCATTAATTAAATCAACTAAATCAATTAATTGAATTACATGGATTAACCCTTGTGAAGGCAAGCTAAAATCCTAACATTAAAGGGCAAGCCGGGCCTCTCAGGCCCGTCTAAATTCAAGCTCCTTTTTGCCGTTCTCATATAGAAAGGTTATGCAATCGGTTGAAATTTCGACTTTTTAACCGAGACCCGCAGGGCCAAATCTCTTGTACCATTCGACTCAGTTCGTCGAGATTGTAAAATATCTGTATGTGTGTATGTATGTATGGATGTATGTATGTGGCAAACAATCTCACCGATTTTTCTCTGAGCTGGCTGGACCGATTTGTACAAATTTAGTCTCAAATGAAAGGTGCAGCCTTCCCATCGGTCGCTATTGATTTTTTTATTGATCCGACTTTCGGTTCTGGAGTTACGTGTTGAAGAGTACAATCACACAGCAAATTTCCATAGAAACTGATACCACCATGATGTCCAAATGATGCAATATATATTAAAATATGTTCAACATTACTTGGCTTTGCATGTCTTGATCATTAATGATCCACCGAAGGCACTTCGACCACATTGGCCAGCTATGGCGGTTCTTAATGCCCCGGGGGAACTTACCAAGTTCCTAAGATAATGTCATACCTATTTCTCAGCGAATTCTTTACCGATTTTTACAAACTTGGTTTCAAATGAAAGGTACAGCGTTCCTATTGTCTTCTGTTGAATTTCTAATTAATCCGATTTCCGGTTCCGGAATTACAGGATGATGAGTACGAACACGCAACAAATCCCGATTTCAGCGTATAAGGCGATGGATGTAAAAAGGTCAATTTTTTTTCCAAAAGGTACTCGGAAGATCACGTCGACTGTCGATTGGTTCTGAGCTCCATTTCGTTTGAAAACGACCAATAAATGTTTCTGGGTTGCTATTAATTTCTTCTGATGCATAACCGGAGTACATATTCATATTTTTCTGCATCAGATTCATCGTCGGAAGCAATATCATTCACATCTTCTTCCTCGCTTTGCAAATCAGTTTCGGAATCGTCTGCTGTTGAATTTGGTCGAATTTCTTCCATTATTTCAGATTCTTTGAGACGATTGCAAACATGGGCATATCGTCTTATAGCCATTTCAATTTTTTGTTGCTTTTAGATCTTACAATTTGAATAATTACGACAACTATATCACAAAGAATAGACAACAAAAATAGACAATAACGACAGAGTTAGGTTATGTTGTATCCAAATAATTGTCAAGTAGACCACAGTGGATGAAATAAAAGTATTTACCTAAAAAAATATGACACACGCCATTATCGTATGCTATTTTTACATTTCTTATAAAAGAAATGTATAGAATTCGCTCAAACTTTCAAGATTTTTTTCTTATATGAAAAGGTAAAAAGATAAAATCAATCAAAACATAAAAAAAATGCCTGCTACTATGAAGATGAACTCATCAAAATGTTTTTTTTTTCAGATAAATATTATTGTATAAAACCCGTGGTATTCCTAGTAAATATTGCATGTACACCGGGCCTGCCAGGCCCGGCTTGCCTTTTTGTGCATGTAAAAAATTCAAACATAGCTGCGCATCACTCCATAGATGAAAATTTAACAATTCATTATTTTTGTTATAGATTTCAAAGCTACTTATCAAAATTTCCATGCCCAAGCTTATACTGCATACACATTTTTTTGTAACTAAAAAATTGTAACGTGCCGGGCCTCTGAGACCCGGTTGCCTTTTTGAGGGTTAAATGAATTTAATGAATTAAATTAATTAAAGTAATCAAATTAATAAAATTAAAGCAAATTAAGTTTTATTAAAATAATTAAATTAATTAGGGTTAAGTGCCTATTTCCACCATACTAAGCAGGGTGCCTCATTAATTCATTAATGTCTCGGCCTACAATCAATGAAATGCCCAAAAATTGACATCAACAGCTCTGCTTCGTTGTTAAAAACCAATATAATAACACAAATGCGCTTGAAACAGTGAAATTCTCATGTTCGAGCGCAACAAAAACTCGAATTGAGTGCTCCTATTGTTGTGCTACCATTTGACTCAATACGTTGAACAAAGATGGCAGACACTGTTGTAACCAACGGTTTCAAATCGGTATGGCGACAATAGAAACATGGCGCAAATGGGCTCGTCACCCCAAGTTAATTAAGTTAATTAAACGAATTAAATGAATCAATCATGAATCAATAACGAATCAATAATGAATTGATAATAAATCAAATGAATTAAATTAATTAATTAAATTAATTAAATCAATTAAGTTAACTAAGTTAATTAAATTAATTAAATGCAGTAAATAAATCAAATTCATTAATTTCATTAAATGAATCAAATGAATCAAATGAATCCAAAGAAACAAATGAATCAAATGAATCAAATAAATCAAATGAACCAAATGAACCAAATGAACCAAATGAATCAAATGAACCAAATGAATCAAATGAATCAAATGAACCAAATGAACCAAATGAACCAAATAAACCAAATGAACCAAATGAACCAAATGAACCAAATGAACGAAATGAACCAAATGAACCAAATGAACCAAATGAACCAAATGAACCAAATGAACCAAATGAACCAAATGAACCAAATGAACCAAATGAACCAATCGAACCAATCGAACCAAATGAACCAAATGAATCAAATGAATCAAATGAATCAAATGAATCAAATGAATCAAATGAACCAAATGAACCAAATGAACCAAATGAACCAAATGAACCAAAGGAAGGAAATGAAGGAAATGAAGGAAATGAAGGAAATGAAGGAAATGAAGGAAATGAAGGAAATGAAGGAAATGAAGGAAATGAAGGAAATGAAGGAAATGAAGGAAATGAAGGAAATGAAGGAAATGAAGTAAATGAAGTAAATGAAGTAAATGAAGAAAATGAAGAAAATGAAGAAAATGAAGGAAATGAAGGAAATGAAGAAAATGAAGAAAATGAAGGAAATGAAGAAAATGAAGGAAATGAAGGAAATGAAGGAAATGAAGGAAATGAAGGACATGAAGGAAATGAAGGACATGAAAGAAATGAAGGAAATGAAGGAAATGAAGGAAATGAAGGAAATGAAGGAAATGAAGGAAATGAAGGAAATGAAGAAAATGAAGGAAATGAAGCAAATGAAGCAAATGAAGGAAATGAAGGAAATGAAGGAAATGAAGGAAATGAAGGAAATGAAGGAAATGAAGGAAATGAAGAAAATGAAGAAAATGAAGAAAATGAAGAAAATGAAGAAAATGAAGAAAATGAAGAAAATGAAGGAAATGAAGGAAATGAAGGAAATGAAGGAAATGAAGGAAATGAAGGAAATGAAGGAAATGAAGGAAATGAAGGAAATGAAGGAAATGAAGGACATGAAAGAAATGAAGGAAATGAAGGAAATGAAGGAAATGAAGGAAATGAAGGAAATGAAGGAAATGAAGGAAATGAAGGAAATGAAGGAAATGAAGTAAATGAAGTAAATGAAGTAAATGAAGGAAATGAAGGAAATGAAGTAAATGAAGGAAATGAAGAAAAAGAAGAAAATGAAGGAAATGAAGGAAATGAAGGAAATGAAGGAAATGAAAGAAATGAAGGAAATGAAGAAAATGAAGGAACTGAAGGAAATGAAGGAAATGAAGTAAATGAAGTAAATGAAGTAAATGAAGTAAATGAAGGAAATGAAGGAAATGAAGGAAATAAAGGAAATGAAGGAAATGAAGGAAATGAAGGAAATGGAGGAAATGAAGGAAATGAAGGAAATGAAGGAAATGAAGGAAATGAAGGAAATGAAGGAAATGAATGAAATGAAGGAAATGGAGGAAATGAAGGAAATGAAGGAAATGAACGAAATGAAGGAAATGAATGAATGAAATGGATGAAATTAATTAAATTAATTAAATTAATGAAATTAATGAAATTAAAATTAATTAAATTAATGAAATGAATCAAATGAATTGAATGAATCAAATAAGTCAAATGAAACAAATGAATCAAATGAATCAAATGCATCATATGCATCAAATGAATCAAGTGAATCAAATGAATAAAATGAATGAAGTAAAGAAAATAAAAAATGAATGAAAAAACAAACGAATCAAGTAAACAAAATAGATAGGATTGATAAAATGAATAAAACGAAAAAGAAATTTAGCAGAACAAAACGAATTGAATGATCAAAATGAACAAATAAACTATTTTGAAAAGTTATAAATGAATATAAAAAGACGAATTGCGGTAAATTAATAGTTTGGATGAAATGAATGACTGAAAAAGCTATATTATTAAAATGAACAAACTGAATAAAATGTATGAAGATGAAAAAAATTAATAGAGTGCATCAAAAGAAAACAGGGAATAAAGTAAGTTAAATGAATGATACGAATAAAATGCTTGAAATAAATATATTTAGTAGAGTGAATCCAAAGAGTGAAACGAATAAAATAGGTAAAAGAGACTCAAACGAACGAAATGAATACAAAAAATTATCAATGAAATAAATAATTAAAATGTGATGATATATTAATATATATACCAGCCAAATATTCAAAATGAATAAAATAAAGAAGACGAATAAAATCTATGAAATACAGAAATTGAAAAAGTGAGTGATCAGAATGAAATTTTTGAAAAAAAAAGATAAGTGGGTAATGTCTGTGACATAACCGAAGTGTTGTGACTATACTTCGGACATTTTAACAATTTTTGCGCGGATAAGGGTTATTTTGCTTGGTACAGAAAAACGTCACTGTAGAAAGTAAAAAAAATATTTTAAACTTTTCTTATCTTAGACCACTACTTCATTTGATTGATCCAGTGGTTTAATTTGATAGTGATACGCGGTGGTACTGTGATTTTGAACTTTCAATGGGTACCTAATCTTGATTGTAGGACTCTTCAAATGCAATACACTAAATTGTTTAAAAAATGTTGCATGCCCCCAAAATCTTAATTTATGACAAAAAATCCATTTTTGGCATCACTGTAATTTTTAGCCGATTTCCAAACTTTAAACAGTTCTGGGAAGAAATAAATAAAACTTTCCCTTTATTTTCAACTGATCACATCTGGCCCTTCAATATACACTTTCCAAAAAAGTTGAAAAGAATAACTTTGGCTCGTTGACACCCCTAGGTATATACTTAATGCTCGAAAACATATAATGATCATTGATCGAAAAAGAAAATCAAATCGCAATCATGGCTGATAATTCTTACTTGTGATTTTTCCCGGATTTCTCACTGCAGATACAATCATGCCGTGATCACCCGCTCAGTTATCACACACTCATAAAATAGAATTTACACACGTGAAGTTACATGCATACGCGAAACACACACACGCAAACAACACGCTAACGTACAAACGCTCAATCGCTTCACGATGATACACGCGCTCTCGTGTGAAGTCCCTACGCCCGCACATATCGAAACCGTACAATGAATATCACATTCTGAATCGCGGCCCCGCTGCAATTAGCCTTCAGCAGTGTTTCGTTGGCGGATGGCATTTCCCGTCTCGTCTGCAATTGTTTCGAGTGATTCTGACGGGGAGCCCTTCCGAGACCCTAGCTCTACAGCTCTAGTAGGATGACTCTCGAAAAACATTGATCAGTCATTCTTCAAAGTTCAAATAATGAAATTATCACAAACAGATCAGAGCTTTCTGAAACAATGGTTTGATAACGTCTCGTCTTTTTTCTTTTTTTGTTTGTTTACTTCATTTAAATCCGTTTTGTTTTCGATTTCTATCCATTATACTTATTTTTTCAGCTCATTGATTTCATTAATTTTATTCATTTTGTTTATATTAAGCGTTTTGAATATGGTAGGGTAGACGAGTCCCTATTCATCTCATTAGTCAGGATATCACACTATTTCGTTGATAACTCGACTTAGAGTTACTGGATTGCGCTTAAATAGGTATCATCATCTTTGCTTCGTTCCTAAGAACCAGTACAGTTAAAAATTTTGCCTGGAAAATGTAAAATGCTCTCGTTTGAGCGTAACGAAAAGTCGAGTACAACGTACCCTTATTCACCCTACCATTTGAGCTAATGTGTTGAATAAAGATAGCAGATACTGCTCTAACTAATGTGTTCAAATGGGAGAGATGAATAGAGGTGCTAAGATGAATTAGGGAGCAGTAATCCTTCTAATATTAAATGTATGATCATTTGATTTTTTGACATAATTTGTACAAGTAAGAACCGTAATACGTGTAGAAAAAAAGTGCTATGCCATCATGTTCCTATAACTGTCGAGTAGCTCATCGATCGTCCCAACGTGGCTCACGGAACAATGAGTAACGGTGCCACCACTATACCTTCGCCATATGAGATGACCGTTGGCTGGTGCTGCTGCTGCTGTTGCTGCGAGGCGGTAGCCAAAGTTTTTCACTCATCCCGCCGTCGCCGTCGTCGTCGTCAAAGTTCTCGTAATGGGACAATAATAATGCACTTCAGCGTTTATTATTGCTGCGTGCTTTTGTAGTAATATCGCCGTTCCCCGCGTCCCCTAGCGATTTCCATACGAGTGAGAATGATGTTGTTTTCGTTCTTCCATCCAGAGTCTCAGCTCTCAGCTCGCTCACACTCTCGCTACTATATTATGCTATCGTATCGATGCGGTACTCAGCAGCAAAGCAGACGAAACCTTTATTATCGGCATCTTCGAGACCACGAGGCGAGACGCGCATATCGCTCAGTCGAAATTCTCTCACGACCTCGCTCGCATTTTAGACGCTATAGCTGCGCTGCGATATTCATTCAATCCTGGCCCGCGCGAGCCATCCCGTATCGTTTATTGCCTTGCCTGGCTCTTGAGACAGACACACGCTTGGATGAGGCAAGGAACCGTCACGAGCACGGTAGGCCCTAGTGTGTAGTAGGCATGTAGTAGGCTTTTTGTGTGGTGGTAGAGTGTTTATGGATGCTGTCTTCGGCGCCACGACACGAATGTTGTGTGTTAGTTCGGTTGGGTTCGAGAGAGGTGGCAACGGGTATAGTACGATCAACGAGCGAATGTTCGCCGCGAGTTTTATGTCTCTTTCTTTTTTTTTTTCTTTCAGTTTTTCTCGACACTCACTCGCCGGTTAGGGTAGTGCGTTAGCTATGGTAACGGAGCAAACAAGTGAACGTTGATTTTTTTTGTGGTGGTCCCGCAATTTTTTTTGTGATGAAAATGCAGTGAGTGCTAAAAGTAAATATTCAACGAATGTCCGTTCTTTCAAAAAAAATTGTGTTATCTTCAAAATCAAACATGTTCACTAATTACCAAAGTTGCAAAATTGTTTTGTAAGTCACGTACGACGAAGTAGTTACCACCCTACCGACTGGTATTATGTTCGATCTGTTTACCGTCCGTCGTTGACGTACGTGGTGTTGGTGTGTTTACATCTAGTTCGCGCCGTGCGATTCCGTTCGGTCGTGTCCCTTCGAGTCGTGTCTGAATGTGTGCTGCGTGTTTAAGGTCTATCCGCACTAGACCGATCCGATCCGATCCGACCCGACTTTTTCATCTTCGGATTCGCTCGGGTTGTTGATGTAATGGTATTGGTAGCATGTCGGGCGTCCGACGCAAAAAAGATTCGTTGCCAACGATATTCCTTGAACAGACTCTCCGACTTTTTTCTGCTTCTCCACCGACCGGCTCGAACAGAGAGAGAGAACGTGTGAGGCAACCAAAGCAGGTAAAATGATTCTTCTGCTGGTGTGGGACAGCATGTCGTCCACTCAGAAAGGAAAAATAATATCGTCAATAACTTTTGCTTCTACCCATGCTTGAACGGCTTGACCAGAGGCGCATATGAGATAGCGGACAGATTTGTTTTCCAACCGGTGCGGAATTGATTCTATGCCGGGATAGCTAGGATTTCTTCCGATTTTACTTTCAGGTTGTTTTTGTTGCCGAGCTGGATGTTCAAATTTGTTTATGAACACCGTAACGTAGGATATTTGTGCTATTTGCGGGTCCCAGTTGAATTTTGTACATCGGTAGGAAGAATGTTCTCGATTTGTTGACAAATATATCATTTTTGCTTGAAGCGAAACTGAGGCATGTTCTAACCCCGACTGCTGTTAAAATGCATGAAATTATAGCGTTTGGGTTTACAACCAGACTCAGTTTCGCGGTCAAGCAAAAACGCTCGAGAAAGGAGGCTGACAAAATCGGGTCAAAAAGCTGATAAAATCGGGGGCTGATCAAATCGGGTCTCCACTGTACCAACTTTTGAACAAAGTTTTCCTATTTAAGATTTGCAGATTGCGAAGTTTGTAGATGGCGCAAGATAATAATTGACTCTTCTTTGAAATCCAAGAGGGCGACTTCCTGTTACCTCAAAACGCTGGAAACAGTCATCAAAATTTAAAAACCCAATATTAGAAAAATTTAAAAATTTTGAAACCAAGAAATTTATAATTTCAACGATTCCAAGCATTTTCAAATCAAAAAGACTGAGAATTTGAAAATCTAAAAATCAGAAAAAAAAATCAAAATATTCAAATTTAATAATTTAGAAATCCAAAAATTTTAATATCTTAAGATTAAAAAATATAAATACAGTGAAGACCCGTTTTTATCAGACCCTTGGTGAATTTTAGGCTGATAAAATGGGGACTTTGATGAAATCGGGACATATATTTTTCTTTCTTTTTAAGACACCGAAGCTCTTAAAATATTCTTCTTTGGTCCCCAGATATAGCCTAAACTTCGCTTAAGGCGGTCTGACAGAGCAAAAGTTAAAAAAAATATTTTTTTTGCATATTTCGGATCTTTAAGATGAGAAAATATGCTCAAGAAAGGATTTACTCGAATTCAACTTGGCTCGTCTGCTAGAACCCATAAGACTACCAACTATCATTTTTCATATGAAGCTGATAAAATCGGGCAAAAAAGCTGATAAAACCGAGTGCTGATAACATCGGGTCTTCACTGTATCTAAACATTTAAGACTTACAGATTTTTAAACATAAAAATTTTAAAATTCAAGAATATAAAATTTTCAAAAATTGAAATATGTGAAAATTCATTAATTTAAATTTTGGATTTAAAGAAATTTAAAAATTTAGATCTTTACATTTTTAAGAAATTAAAAATAAACTGATCCTTTCGTTGGAATGAAACGGAATCAAAAATACTCATACTCATCATTCTCTCATAAGATTGCCAAAATTTCGCGGTCTGTGTAAGTGAGTGTTTTTTTAGGAAAATCACGATGTTGCTATTGAAGAATTGCAGATGGAGAAGTTCACAGATGACGGAAGTTAATAATTTGCCTTAGCTTGAATTTAGTGCTTCTAGAAAACAGCAATGTTAAAACTTAATCCATATGAATTTAAATCAAATAAAATTTGGAATTTTTAATATATTATCCAATTCATGAACTTCAAAATTTAAGCATTTAAAAACTAAACAATTAAAAAAAAATTAGGATGTAACATTTTTAGAAACGTTAAGATTTAAGAAGTTCAAATCCAAAATAAAAATTTGGAAATAAAACAATTCGAAAATTTAAAAAGTTAGAGCGCTTAAAATTTTAAAATTAAAGATTCAAAATATTAAAAAATTAAAAGGTTAAAACTTTAAGTATAAAAAATATGAAAATTTAGAAATAGGGAAATTCAAAAATTTAAGAATTTAAAAGACCAAAAATTCAAAAATCCAGATATTTAAAAATTTTACGATTCAAAAATTTAAAAATTTATGAATTTAAAAATCTAAGAATTTAAAAATTTAAGAATATGAGAATTTAAAAATTCGATGATCTAAAAATTAAAAAATTTTGAAAGTTCAAAAATTCAAGATCTAAAAATTTAAGAATTCAGTTATTAAAGAACATTCAAAAATAAAAAAATTAGAAATTAAGGAATTCAAAAGTTGAAGAATTGAAATTCTAAAAAATTTATAAATTTATAGATTTAAAAATTTGTAAATTTAAAAATACAAGGATCGTAGAATTTGAAAATTTTATGATTTAAAAATATTAAAATTTAAAAATTCAAAAATTTGGAAATTTAAGAATCTAAAGATCTAAAAATTTAAATATTCAAATATTCTAAAATTTAAAGATTTAAAAATTTAAAAACTTAAGAATTTAAAAATTTTAAAATTTAAGGATCCAAAAATTCAAAAATTTTAAAACCTAATTTTTTTTAAATTTAAGGATCTAAAAATTTATAAATTTAAAAATATAGTAATTTAAAAATATAAAATTTTAAAATTCATAGATTCAAAAATTCAAAGATATGAAAATTTAAAGATTTGAAAAATTAAAAATTTAAGAATTTAAAAATTCAAAGATTTTATATTTTATAATTCCGAAATTTTTAAATTGTTTGAATTTTCGGATTTTAAATTTTTTTATACTTTGAAATTTTTAAATTCTTAAATATTTAAATTTTAGAATTTTTAAATATTTAAATTCCCAAATTTTTAAAAATTTAGAAATTCAAGAATTTAAAAATTTAAGAATTTAAAAATTCAATCATTTAAGAACTTAAAAATTTGAAAATTTAAGGATTTAAATTTTTTTAAAGATTTAACAGTTTAAAAATTTGAAAATTCAAAAAAATTAAAAAAATTAGAATTTAAAAATTCAAAAATTTAAAAATTCGGTTATTAAAGAACATTTAAAAATTTAGGAATTCAAAAATTTAAAAATTTTTGAATTTAAAGATTTAAAATTGTAAATTTAAAAAATCAAAGATATTGGAATTTGAAAATTTTGTAATTTAAGAATTCAGAAATTCAAAAAGTTAAAAAATTTAAGAAGTTAAGAGTTTAAAAATTTAAAGATCTAAAATCCAAGTATCAAAAATTCAGAAATTTAGAAAGTTTAAAAATCAAAAAAATTGGAAATCTAAAAATCTAAAGCTCAAAAAATTAAAATCTAGAAGTTTTCAAATTTAGGAAGTTAAAAATGAAAATATTAATATTCAAAAATTTAAATGCTTGTATATTAAAAAATCCAAAAAATTTTGAATCTAAAAGTTTAGAATTCTTAAAATTTGAAAATTCAAGGATTCAAAAATTTGAATATTTTGAAATTAGGACTTTTAAAACAAGAAATAAAAAAATTTGCATATATAATTTAATAAACCAAAAAAAAAAAAATGTACATTCAAGTGCATCAATTTCCTATTTTTTTAAATGTTATGCTTTTGATTGTTTAACCTTCCACATCTAAAGCCTCTTGCGTTCGTATGTTGAATGGCAACCTAAAAGGTACCCTGTTCTTAATTAAATGTATTTCCATCTAACCGTAATTAAAGGAACAACATGCAAAGCAAGGAGGAAAAGTGGATTAACCCAAAGCGGTCCAGGGGCCAAGCGCACAAAGCCGTACATTCCTAAACTTTTACTGTCGCCAACTTGTTTCTCAAACCATCCTACTATTTACTAACGTTCAAAATCTCACTCCTAATTTTCCGATCTCCAAGCTTTGTGAACCCATTTTTTCTTTATGACGGAGGCTTCTTCATCTTCAAGTGCTACTGCCATTATCAATAGTTCTTCTTCTGTAAACTTTTCCTTTTTCTGTTTACTAGCTATAGTATTATAGGTTATTCTTTCAATTTATCACTTCGCTTTTCTCCAAAATGATTTGCTTCTTTGTTTTTACAACACTATTTTATGACTAAACGATCGACAACGGCCAACGCGAAAACGCCATCCGATTCAGTTTAACTACCATTTCTTCGACTCGAGCTTTCCAAGACATTCTCACATCAAGGATCTCGTAGTCATCATGGATTCGGCACTAACACGCAAACCACACACCACGTACACTGGTTAAAATCACTATTGCGCACAGGCTCGCTCAACACTAGAATATTGTTTTGTTGTTTGGAATCCGTACTATATACCAGAACGGCGTTGTCACAATCGAGGCCGGCCAACGTCGGTTCATACGCTTTGCACTCCGACATCTTCCTTGGCAAGACAGATTTCAGGGTGGATTGTCCTATAATCTTCGGACGCCTGGATCTTCAAGCCCGCGTTTGAGCTGTACGCAATAACTCTCTTTTGCGATTACCGTTCAGGAGAACCAACTATGATCGCCAGAGCGCTGTTACCGAAGTTCAGTGTATTGTTAACAGTGCAGTGTGGCGACGGCTTTTGAATCCAACCTGACGAGGAATTCGATAAAAGCTAAAATAGGGGTGGGCGTAGTGTAGTTGGTAAATCGATTGCCTTGTACGCAGCGCACCTGGGTTCGAGTCCCGACCCCGGAAATAGGGTTAGAAATTTTTCATAAGAGATTTTTCCTAGCCCGAAGAGGCGAATATAATCGAAAATAATCTATAATCGAAAAAAGCTAAAACATTTGCTATCCTGAAATGTAATTAGTTTAAGCAACCACCATTGAGGCCAAAGGGTCTGTTAGTGAAGATACAACAAATAAGGGACCATAAATATACCACGTTGACAATTAAGGGGAGGGTAGGGGTCACGCGAAAGTTCACGCTTGTCCATGGGGAACGGGTGGGGGTATTGAAAATGTCCACGTGGACTTATCATTATAATTTTGTCTTTTATAAGAAAATGAAATAAATTTGTAATGTCATTCATGTGTGCGCATACCTTCAAATTTTTTCATGATTTTGAAATAATCAAAGTGCCTATAACAGCATAGTATGTAATAGCAAATCATTAAAAAAAATCAGAGGAAATCGTGCGAAACAAAATCTGAGAAAAATGTTCTGTCCGAATCATTTGATTCAATCTTCTGTAACTCGGTCAAATACCTCTAGCTTTAGATTTGAAAGCGTGTGGTTGAAATTACGAGGCCAATTGAAGAATCCATACGTTACCTCAATTTTATGTTATTATGATGAATCTTTAATACATAAATATAAAAGATTATAATTTCGTTCAGAAATGAGATATTTCCATGAAAATTTGGCAAAAGACGGAAGCAGTGGAAGTTTGAACGATTTTCATTCACCTTCTTCGCCATAGTAGTCTAACACAAACGAAATCTTTTTGAAAACTCCTTTTTTATTAAATTACCCAAAAAATGGGAAACTCCACGTGGACATAGTATGGCGGGCGGGGGTAGGGGCAGATAGGGGTAAAGGATTGTCCACGGAGGGGAGGAGGAGGGTAAAATGACGGTTTTTTTGTCCACGTGGTATATGAACGGTCCCTAACAAATGAATGGCTGGCGTCCACAAGGGGCTAATCCACATTTTTTCCGAAATCGACATTTTGTGGTAGTTCTAAGTAATCCACGTGTACTGCTATTTAAGAATTCTGAAAATAATTTTTTGATTTTTTGCTATTAGCAGTCAAAGTTGACCATGAAGGTGACCCCAGTACTAGGTACCCCCGGGGTTAGCCCCCCGAATTACGAAAATGCTCGTGAATTGAAAAGTAGTGCATGTAATGATCTTATTTTTTGGCAACATGGATCAATGAACTACTAATAAAATAATGTATTTTTACAATAAAAACAATGTTTATTTGGAAATGCGGAAGTTTTTTTCATTTCCTGTAAAAAATTCAAAATGTGGGTTAGGCCCTTTCGGACGCCAACCATTCAAATAACAAAATTCATTGTAAGGTGCACGCTCCACAACGCCTTGATATACAATATATTATACATATCGAAAACATATGACGGCTTAAAATGTTAAATGCTCTAACGAGCTTCACGAATGTAGAAAAATGCACCGCCCACACCTCTGCAGGAATGGTGACTTATCACCCTATTTCGTCGTGTTTTCTTCTACTAACAATTTATTTTACGTTATTAAAACATCTAGAAGTTTTTAATTTGAAATTATATTGGATCACATAGGTTTCTACGACGTACCGATTTTGCTGTATTGGTTCGCGAAACTTCTATAGTAAAATATATTGCGTAAGACGCCTAAATGAAATTACAAAACTAAAATAAGTCTTTTCTACAAACTTCGCAATCTGCAAATCTTAAATAGGAAACATTGTTCGAATGTTGGTATTTCCAACTTAAGTTTTCTAATATTCGCTCCGCATTCGGCGACTTTTGCTGAAAATTCCACATTATTCAATCAAAAAAAGATTCTGTTACATTTCAAGAAAAGGATTAGTTAACAAATTCTGTTTTGTTGGATTGGAAGAATTCTTTAACACACATCATTTGCGTGTTTTGTTTTATTGCTTTGAGCTGGTGTAATTTTTATACATAAATATTGTTGATACGATCAATGCAAACAAAGAAGTTCGTTGTTTAAATAATAAAATATGACCATTATTAGAATCAATAAAACGTTCGGTCGAATTAAGAAATATTAGGGTTCGAGCATTATAGTATGCCCCGATAAAAACAATTAATATTTAGTTGAATTGAAATATGCGCTGCTTGACCGCGAAACTGAGTCTGGTTGTAAACCCAAACGCTATAATTTCATGCATTTTAACAGCAGTCGGGGTTAGAACATGCCTCAGTTTCGCTTCAAGCAAAAATGATATATTTGTCAACAAATCGAGAACATTCTTCCTACCGATGTACAAAATTCAACTGGGACCCGCAAATAGCACAAATATCCTACGTTACGGTGTTCATAAACAAATTTGAACATCCAGCTCGGCAACAAAAACAACCTGAAAGTAAAATCGGAAGAAATCCTAGCTATCCCGGCATAGAATCAATTCCGCACCGGTTGGAAAACAAATCTGTCCGCTATCTCATATGCGCCTCTGGTCAAGCCGTTCAAGCATGGGTAGAAGCAAAAGTTATTGACGATATTATTTTTCCTTTCTGAGTGGACGACATGCTGTCCCACACCAGCAGAAGAATCATTTTACCTGCTTTGGTTGCCTCACACGTTCTCTCTCTCTGTTCGAGCCGGTCGGTGGAGAAGCAGAAAAAAGTCGGAGAGTCTGTTCAAGGAATATCGTTGGCAACGAATCTTTTTTGCGTCGGACGCCCGACATGCTACCAATACCATTACATCAACAACCCGAGCGAATCCGAAGATGAAAAAGTCGGGTCGGATCGGATCGGATCGGTCTAGTGCGGATAGACCTTTATGTGTGGAAAAGCGAGTGCTATTTTGATTCATCATTATCCGTGTACTACTAGGTAGAGGTAGCAGCAGCAACAGCGGCAGCAGAGTAATAACAGGAGAAGGAAAAGTAGAACCAAAACAACATTCTTTCGGACGGTGTCTTGTTAGTGTCCCATACGCGCGTGTGTATGTGTGTTTGTGAAGAAAAGACCATTGTACCGTTGCGGTCACGGCGACTGCGCACACCTATGAGGTATGATGACTCGCACACTAGTGATAGAATGAAACCTGGTGTTTAGGGTGTCATCTATTTCGGAATATCGGTTTTAACGAAGTCTGTACTACTAAAACGGTAAATACGGTTCATCAAATAATGCAACATCACTACATTTTGATTTATGCGGGAAATGGAACGAAAAGCAAACGTTTGAATTACTATTTAATAGCAAGCGACACCCCAGGCTCATGTGCAAACAGCGTGGGATAGTAGTGTGTTCGAGTTTGTTTCGATCATTTTGAAGTTCAGTGCTGCCAGTTGAGAGGCAAAATAAACTAAAAAGATGTTTTGTAAAAAGTACGAATGACGACAAGAAAAAAGTTTACAGCTAACGGAGCCGCAGCGTGCGGTTGGCCCCGCCAAAGACGCCAGTCTCAGAGTGGCGCTGAAATCATGACTGGCTTCTTAATTCTTGTGAGGATAAATCCTGAAATTAGTTAGGATAATGGGTCATTTCCAAGTGAACTGAACACTGACAAAGAAGAGAATGTAAACACCAAAGAATTGCAAAACTAATGCAATTTTTGCTCAAGGAGAAACTGATTCAGGAAGGATGTTCGCAACGCTGATGTATTTTATATGGGCTGTTCTATTTTCATCACTGACTAAAAGAGATCGATCGCAATGCTGATTTTTCGAGCACTTCTTTAGATTAGATTTAGAACAACTCGACTTAACTGTTTTAAATTTTTTCACAATTTGAAACACGAATAGAACACTGTTATGAATATTTTTCATTAGTATGTGTGACGACTGACAGCAGACAAAACAATATGAGCTTGAGCTTGTGTGACCACTCCTGGCTGCTACTCCGTTATCGATCTGGACTAGCTGAAGTTGCACAGAGAATAAGTAGACAATTATGGTTGGGAGTAGCGAAACATCTTTCAATGTGCAACTCCTGGTAATCCTAAAGTATTGATCAATACCGGCGCCGGCCAGGCCCGAACGTAGATCGCGGAAGGAAAGGGAAGGGGAATGGTTAGTCCGATACTTGTTTTTGCTAGAGGCCGTATATACTACTGCGCCCTCCACAAGTATCATATGAGGAGGATATTTTTGTTAGTAACAGTATAGAAGTTGGGTCACTTCTTCTTTACCGACGCCAGAGAGGTGACTTCACTATCTGGACTAAATATCGATCCACCAAACTCATAGACCGGGGACCAACGGCTTTACTTCCCTTCCAAAGGAAGACGTGACCACAGATTTTGAAGTAGAATACTTCTAACGTTTCAATATAGGGGTCCCGTTTCAAAATTTTCTGCCGGAATTTTACCCGATTTTTTAAGCGTGAATATCTGCCGTTATACTGAATGGAAAAATAAGATTATTACGCTATCTCATTGGAAATATGTAGAAAAATTTTGTATCCAAATCGGTAGCATGTACAATTACTAAAAATAGCGGAAATAATGAATTTTATGAAAGTAGTAATTATCTGATCCATGATTGGTCGGTACAATTCGCTCAAAAAGCAAACGTTGCTGGGACTGCCTCTTATTCATCGAATGGGCTGCGACGTGTATAAAAAGGGGCACAAGAAGAAATCGTTAGTTTGTGTTCTGACGTTGTAAGCGTAGCAGCTGCTGCGTTTCATGTCAGCTCACATTATTTGATGATAGGTAATAGATACCATGACTGCCGCCAGGCGCTGGTAGCATTTCATTCTAATCATGAAATGACGTGCCACTTTCAAGCATGCACGGAAGTTACAATGATGACACACCACAGAAAAAGCAGAAAGCTCTTTTTTTCAGAGCTGAATAAATGGATTGGCGATGGGGTGGTTTAGTGCGAGAACCGCGCTCTCTTGTTCTTTAAATTAAATGTGGCGTCAGATGCGTGTACAGATAAATTCACCACGGCGCGCGTTCCAGAGTGCACCGTTTATCTGTGTGTTTCCTCTGGCAAGCCGTAGTGCGTACTGGTTGTTTCGTTGTGTAAAAGAGATGGTGTTGGCCTATTGGATGCTGATATTATGATTTTTTGTTGATGATTTGATGCGAGTTACTTCGGAAAGTTTATTTATGAGTTTATAGAGCATTTTTAGACTACCAGGGGAAACTTAAAATACTCGGTCCTCGGAGCAAACGGAGAAAAAGTTTTACGTATCATCATGCTGTAACCACATTTTCCATAAAACAGATTAATTGTATCCACATTAAGCCCGGCTTATTTTATGTGCGGCTAAATGACGCAATGTGCAGTTTACTTATTTTGTTTGCGAATATCGCGGCTACACAAGTGAAATGCTCCATCATTATGAAAACTCCACTCTAATATACCTGCTTGGTTAAGGTTCGAGCATATTATTATTTGTGGAAACATGGGGTAAAACGCGCCTCCTAATGAAATATGATCATAGTTTAGCTATAGAACATTATTTGGGAGAATTTAATAAATATCATTCAACCAACATTTCCCCCTGTAATCGCAATCATAACGCTTTGAAAAATGTTCAAAATTTTAAAAATTCACAGCAACAACGGAACAAAAAGCTCATGGGACTAATTTTGTTTTTTGTCGAGATTTCACAAAAGTGTAGCTTTAAATCGTCTTAGGTTATGCAATTATTAGGTTTTCAAAACGATTGTTCTTTTTTTTATTAGAAAGATGGGTAGGTAATGTCAACGACATTACCGAAATGCATATGCGAAATAACGGTACAAGTATGTACGATTCTCTACTGTTGACAAAGGAATTATTTAACTCTCATTAAATGCTATTTTCAGGGTTACCATATGAGGATAAATATGTTGGAATATTTTAGTTTCGATGTACGTGTACCGATATTTCGGTATTTCCATTAGAAATAACGAAATAGCTGGTGTTAATATATCCTATCAGAAGATAGTCAAAATTGTAGCATTCGCATTAACAGCCTAAAGTGTATTCTATTTCACTCCGGTTATGTCTCTGACATTACCCACCTATCTTTCTTCACCTCAGAAAAATCTCAACGACCTCGGCTGAAACTTTTTGTGGTTTTTTCACCGGACAAGCATCTTTCCTGTGCGATTTACCACCACAATAATGTTCCCACTTTACTCGCACGTGGAACGTGCTTTTTCAAATGCTTTCAAATTATTAACCTCATTATGGTTAAAATGAATTAAATTAAGCTCCTGGATAATTCCAGAGCGTACTGGCGTGTTATCGCCGCTAGCCTTTCTCTTTATAAGAATAACTTGGGAAGGAGAAAAGCCAAGTAAATTTTTCAAGTCTTTGGATATTTCATCCAAACTTTGACCTTGTGGTAGCCCTTTCAAGACAGCCTTGAATAGTCTATCTGTCTTGAAATCATATGAATAAAATTTATATAACTTCTCCGTAAGATACTGGAGTGTGGCCAATCAATTCCTCCGCTGTAACTCGACATTCTCCTCTTCGATCAATCTGAAAAGAGACTCACGTCCGGAAGGAACGTCGTAAGCTCAGTTCGAAAGGCTTTGAAGTCGGTGATCATCACCGTTATAGGCGGAGGTGATTGCGGTTTCTTCTCATTGGCATTATGCGCAATGCGAGGAAATTTAAAAATTTCATCAGCTTCGCATTCGGATAAAACATCGAATGAGATGCTGCAGTCAATTGAGTTTTCGGGTGGAGAAGATACCCTTTTCTGTTTAGCTTTAATTTTTGGCACACGGCCTTTCTGGGAGGACCCAGGCATGTTTTTTTTCATAAAACGTTTATTTGACACGGCATTTGCAAAAGCTTTTTTACGCCGGGGTTTTTTTTACATAACATGTTACAAAGGTTCTTAAGACTATCACGTTATAAAAAATTCACTTTCTTATGCTAACACTGAGGATAATCATCATTTTGAATGTTTTTAATTATACTCTATTTTCTTGAATTTCATTGTAAACCTATTGATAGTTTTTCTGTAATCTTTGTTTATTTTTTTTCTTTATTTATATCGTTTTATCCAACTTAACTAACTGCGAAGAAATCTAAATTGTTTGTGGGTAGCAAGGGAAAAAACTAGAAACATTGTGGGGATAATTATATTTGAATATTTATTGTTTTCAGAAAATGGTAAATATGGCTCATATATGTAAGATCTCGTAAAGCGAGGATATCACGAACAGGTACATAGGGTGGTTTTCTTCTGGCTCGTAAGGAGTCTATTAATTGGGATCTGGCTTCACGATATTCAGTGCAAGACCAAACAACATGTTCAATGTCTTCGTAACCCTCTCCGCAAGCACATTGATTATCTTCTGCGATCCCAGTACGGCGGAGATGCGCATTCAACGTAGAATGGTTGGACATGAGTCTAGACATCACACGAATGAAGCTTCGACTTACATCCAACCCTTTGAACCATGCCTTCGTTGATACTTTAGGGATAATTGAGGGCTACCAACGTCCCAGATCTCCATTATCCCATGATGTTTGCCAACTAGTAAGCGTCCTCTGACGAGAAGCGCTATAAAATTCATTGAAGGCAATAGGTCTTTCATAGCTGTCACCGTCCATCGCCCCTATTTTGGCTAAATTATCCGCTCTCTCATTACCCGGTATGGAGCAATGAGCGGGAATCCACACTAAGGTAATTTGATAAGATTTATTTGTTAATTTCGTCAAGTATTCTCGTATCTTCTTCAAAAAGAACGGAGCGTGATTATCAAGCTTTAATGAGCGTAGTGCCTTAATTGTGCTGAGGCTATCTGTGAGGATGAAATAATGGCTCGGAAGTAAAGTATCAATGATTTCCAGACTATAGTGAACTGCTGCTAGTTCGGCTGTATAAACGGAGGCAGGTTCTGCAAGCTTGAAAGAGATCGAGGTGTTATTGTTGAAAATACCGAAGCCAGTGGCCTCGTTGATTCGTGACCCATCAGTGTAGAACATTTTATGGCAGTCAATGTGTTGGTATTTACTTATGAATATTTTAGGGATCTCCAGAGAGCGCTGGTGATCCGGGATTCCACGAATTTCTTCTTGCATTGACGTGTCGAGAAATAAAGTGGAATTGGGAGTATCTAGTATATTAACACATGTCAGAACATAACTAGAAGGCGTTATTTCTTGTGACATGTGATTGAAGTACACTGTCATGAATCTGGTTTGGGATTGAAGCTCGACAAGTCTTTCGAAATTTTCAATTACAAATGGATTCATAACCTCACATCGTATAAGTAAACGAGAGGAGAGATCCCAGAATCGATCTTTTAAGGGAAGAACTCCCGCTAGAACTTCAAGACTCATCGTATGTGTCGATTGCATGGAACCTAAGGCGATTTGTAAACAACGATACTGTATTCGTTCCAATTTAATAATGTGAGTGTTTGCAGCTGAACGGAAACAGAAGCACCCATATTCCATTACTGAAAGTATCGTTGTTTGATACAATCTTATCACGTCACTTGGATGAGCACCCCACCAAGATCCGGTTATTGTTCGGAGAAAATTTATTCTTTGTTGGCACTTCTTTATCAGATACCTAATGTGGCCTCCCCAAACCCAGGCATGTTGGAAGAATTAAATATTTCTTTAGGCTGAATTGTTCCTGAAAAATATTTTAGTCTTGAAAAAGACTGATTGAGTAAAAAAAGTAGGTAGTCTTGAGAAAGACTAATTGTCGAGAAAAATAGGTAGTCTTGAGAAAGACTGATCGAGCGAAAATATAGGTAGCCTTGTGAAAGACTGTTGCTGTTGAAAAAACTCTAAGTAAACCAGGAGCTATCAAGATTTGTGACCGGTTCAAACGAAGGTTCAAGCCGGTATGGATAGATAAGGCTTCTTTAGTCCTTTTCTATAACGATCACTACGACACTGTTTCCTCCGAAAATTTTCTATGTTAAATTCCACGAAAAATCAAATATTTGATTGCACACCTATCGCACGTCTTTTCTCCACGAGATCGAAAACCGAAATCGAATAACTTCATCTAAAAAAAAAATTGAAATTTTAATCATATAAGTGAAAAAAATATATTTGTAGCATCTTTTTTCATGGAAACACTATAATTTTCCTATGAGAAAAGTCGTTTCACATTGCTAGGTTATACTACGTTCACACTACAAGTTAAAACATGTTTTAACACTATCTTGATGACATTTTTCTTGTTGCTAATTATTATAACGTGTTTTAACTCTGTAGTGTGAACGTAGTATTAGACGTTCAAAATTAGTTATGCGTTGTCAAAATTCTACAAAATTCAAACCGAATTGTGCGTTATATCGAACTTTACTAACTTATTTGTCTTGCATGTCTTACTATCACTTTATAGAATATAAAGTGGTCAATATTCGTTTCACTTCTTTATACGGTTTGACCAAAAAAAGTTCCATAAGTCAAACATTGATGCATGTACCTTGGATCCTGTTTTTCAACATTTAAGACATATATTCAATGAAGAAAAAAACATTTGTTTTGATGCGATTTTCCGAGTGATTCGATTACTCGAAGCAAAATTTTTGTGTACCCTACGGATAATCAAATCGTGGCCTGCATTTAATAACATTTTAAAAACATAACTGAGAAGTTGGAGAGAACATTTAATTTAGCGAATCTGGAAACCCTGCAAACTTCTTCACTCGCGACCAACCGTTCTCTTATAGCAGTGCTTTGTAGGTGCGCGTGTGTAGCTACGGCAGACCGTACTCGATCCATGCAAGGCAGAGAGGATACACAAACTTACTACGATGACGCGCGACAGTGTGCACGCGAGATGAATGAGGCGCGCACAGCACAAACAAACGAGCGAAAATTTAATGTTTGTAAAGGGGGAAGAACGGCGAAAGTGGCCGGTGTGTGCTGTGTGGATCGCCTACTCTGAGCTCTACCTCTCTTTGGCCAAAACAACACAACATACCTACCAATCAATGTTGGGTTCGTATAGTGAGTGAGTGAGTGCAGCGTAGCGTCAGTCAGCCAACGGTGTTGTGTGTGTGGTTGTGTTGGTGCGAAGGAGCAAACAGTGGAAAAAAGGTCCCTCCTCGTCCGTCGTCGTCGTCGTCGTCGTTGGTGTTGGTTGCTTCGTGCACGGTCGGGCGTGTGGTGGTCGTCGTTTCGCCGTGGCTCGCTTCTTCTACGCTCCGTTCAAAGCAACCAGCACAGCTAGAGCCAGACACGAACGGCGGCAGAATAGGCCTTTTTCTCGTACGTCGCGGACGCAAAAGTAACACAGCTCGGACAGGAGTAGACCGAGTAGACAGTAGAGAAAGAAGAAAAAAAAATACAGCCAAATAAATTACTGAAGAAGATTATATTTATGTGATCTAATAGCAAATTATCCGGAAATTGACGGTACCGGAAGAGGCGTCTTCGGTGAATTTGGGTGTTTTACGGTGGATTTGGCGCAGGAATCGTGTGTGAATATTGTGTTCGGTGCAGAAGAAAATTTAATGATAGTTTCAGTAGAGGATTGGTCGTAGCCGTCGTCGTCGTCGCGGATCGTTCTTGGTTTCGCACGTCGCATACGCTTGGGTTGGCCTGCGAGAGAGGGTAGTAGGGTGGTTCCTTGTTCCCCGGTGGTACACGGGGTGCAATGATGTATTACTGCTGCCTGTTCGGTTTGAGCATATGTTGAAGTCTTGAAGTGAGTTCTGTCTGTTGGGTAGAGTGCAGAGACGAGGGTCCGGGACGGACCGTTGTGAGGCAGGCGCGCGTTGCTTGACACCGACTGCGACGACGAGAAGAAACGTCGTCGTCCGCCCTGAGCTGAGAAGTGTTGTGTTGTGGTAATTGAGCTGATTAGTTTCGATTAAACTCGCTGCTGGTTATTTGACCTCCTTGAGTAGGATTCTTACCATTTTTCAATGTTTCCCCCCCGCCTTCCAGGAAGGCGACTTGTTGTGAGTGTATGAGCGAGAACCAGCGCGTAGTTTTCCGAGATGTTCGAATTATTTTACTAATGAAGATTTTTCCGTCTGCTTTCAGATATTGACCGGAACGACTAGCCGAATCACGGAAGTTTGGAAGTGACCGTAGAAGGCTGCTGGTTTAGCTAGTGCAACGCGGAAATGTAGTGAACGAAAGAGAAAAACTATTATTCGTCTGGTTCAAGAAGAAGGATATTGCGTATCAAGAATTCGAGCCGCCGCCACCGTGACTCGAGATTGGCAAGTGCGAGCGACCGAAAGCACCCGTTAGCGAGAGAGCTAGAGCCGAGCAGTTGGCCTCGAAAGAAGTAGAAGAATAAGGGCGGCCCCGGTCAGGGGGTGTACAGTTACACGGTGGGTGAGAAGAAGGCGGGAATCTAAATATTTGGATATAAAAGCGTAGTATTGCGCGTAGTGTGTGACGTCCGGATCGAGTTGGGCTGCGAAAGTGATGAAATTCTGCTGCCGTGAGTAGTTGATGCCGGAAGTGAGCAGAGCAAAGTGTGGTCCTGGAAGTTCCGCTACATAATGTAGCGGCATGGTGTGTAGTTCCTTCGGAGTTGAAGTTTGCAGTATGCAGTCCCTGCCCCGGTAGTGATTAGTGATGAAACGCGCAAAAAATGTCTCAAAATTGTTTCAAAGTGCGACGACGAGTGAAGGTGGCTGAAGCTAGTGAAATGTGTAAATCGCAGGAAACGGAAGATCCATCCCGGTGGGGGGTGGCGATGGATGGCGGCAGTGGTGACCAACGACGAGCAAACAGTGAAAAAATGGAGCACGGTAGAACGAGACAGTGCAGTGAGGAGAGGCACGAGCAGCAGGCAAACGAGGAAATAGTGCAACAGCAATCGGAAGTGGTGGTAGTGTTCCCAAAAAAATATTTCCCTTCGGCAGGTTTGACCAACCTGTTGGAGCAGCTAGCGACCAAGCTGAAGCAAAAGCATAGGACAGAACGTCCGAAATTATTGTTGTGCGGTGGGGAAGCGGAGAAGAAGCGCAATGAAGTGAGTGAATTCGATGTGGAGCGAAGTGGTGAAGAAATGTGTCATCGGAGAAACCATCAGCAGCGAATAGGAGCAGCGGGCTCGGTTCTAAGGCCTGGCAAGCTGGTTTGGCTTCTGATGGCCAGTGTACTGCTGTTCAGTGTGCTCATTGCACCCGTCACAGTGGTGCAGGGAAATGAAATTAGGCTGCCCCAGGAGAAGCGTGAATACAAGAAAGGAGGTGAGTGTCAACCGTGGAATGGATTCTTTTACGTATCTTTGTTCAGAGGGAAAAAAGAAAGCGCCATACCCAAGAAGCAAAAGTCAAAACAATACCTCCCCCGTAATGGAAGAATTTCACTCATCCACATGACTCTCGCATCACATCACACAACCCCCATTCAAATTTGACTGACCGACGATGGCCGCGGTGGCGCGACGACAGAAAACCTCGTGCTGCTGTGGCGTAATGTTTTCGTCGTCGTCGTAGTCGTCGGACAGCGGCGACACGGAGATGACGAAGTGCCAAAAACGAACCCATTCGTCATACTTTGGCAGTCAGGGATTTATTTTTTTTTGCTGTTCGCCTACACACATACACAGATCAGATGCGATCTGACGGCGATTTTGTGTGCGATTGTAACGCCTAAAATATCAGATTTAATCATTCATGAATTTTCCGCCGCACGACCAATTTTGGGAGGCGCGAGTTGACTGACGCTGTCCGCCGCCGTCCCCGTGCTTCCAGCGGTTCTGTTGGGTAAGGATAGGGGGTTTACCGCCTGAGCCGGAATAGAGATTTTCGAAGCAGAAAATCTTCATTCGCTGGAATGGTTCGGACGGAATTGACAGATTCACACGAACAGGCACTTTACATCCATTCATTTGAAAACGAAATTTTCACATTTTTTTGGGATTACATCGTAGGGTCTGGGTCATTTGGCATAAAGTCATTTTGCATAAGATCATTTGGTCAATGGGGCATAATGGTCATTTGGCATAATTTTGAGAATTCATCACACGGAAGGTCATTCATTTGGCATAATTCGTTTTATCTCCAGCATAACGGTCATTTGGCATACCAGTCATATGGCATTATTTCAAATTTTGTGTAAAATGAGGGCCATTTGGCACAAGGGCTACTTGGTATACAGCGAAGATTCTCAAAATGGGGTAAACAGACCCGCAGGGGGCTGTGATAAGCTTTCTGGAGGTCCTCAAAAATGAATATTTTTTCCTGCCGAATATTGAAATTTAAAGTATTTTCGCAACAAACAGAAAATAATGTATTGATAGTAAGCAAACTTGATATTCGAAAACAGTATCATATCACTCCAATTGCGCACTGAAGTGAACCAACCACAGCTAATAAAAGTGCCCGTAAAGCGGGCAAATATTATTTCGATTGACTTTAAACAAATTCCTCTTTGACCTACAATAGACGTTGAACTATTGCTAAAAGCGTAACCGTGTTTTATTCTCATGGAAGTGACATATATACAGTTACACCACATGCGAAACTGTGTGCACTGCAGGTAACGTTTAAAACTTTAGCACAGACAGAAAAGTTTATTGCGAAGAACAACATGCAAATCGGCGTCAAATATCACAATGTTAAAATCAAGATTCTAAAGATGTGGATGATGAATAAATTGAAGTGCGCCTACACGACCTAGCACCGTGAGTTAGACCAGAACACATACAAAGATTTATGTCAACAAACGGAGAAGTGGATTAACTCTGTGCGCATACTCTAGTCAGATTCTTACGTGCCAGTTTGATAATCAGACGAGTTGTGTCAAGTCCCAAGTTGTGGTGGACAACGTAGCTAATGCGTCACCACCAAGAAAAAGATATTCAACACGCAGCAAGCTGCATTTACGAGACCTTCCTGTCCGCAGTAACTTTGTGTTATTCTTTTAATTTTACGTAATGTAAAACCTGAAAACCCCACGGTTCAGTTATGCTAACGCGTTTAGAAGTGGGTGTGTCAAATAAAACAAGAAATATAAAAATCGTTGTGAAGCCGTAGGGGTCCGCAATGAGCGTGACCAATTTTGAAGGTGTCCCTGATATGAACGGGGTTGCTTTTCAGATTCAAAGATCCATTAAATAAACCTCTATAAGTTTGAGTAAGCCGGGCCGAGTTTGCACGCGATTTTTTTTTTCATGCATATTCAGAGCTGCTCATGTTTGAAAGAAGGAATAGACCCCCTAAGTTTAACTAAGCCAAACAAACGAGTGGATCAACAGTTTACTTGCGAGAGCTATTTGGTATACAAATTCAAAGAACTGCTCATCTTTGAAAGAAAGAATCAACCCCTCAGTTTGTGCATGCCGAGCAAACGAGTGGATCAACAGTTTGCTTGCTAGAGCTATTTGGCATATAGATTCAAAGAACTGCTCATGTTTGAAAGAAGGAATCAACCCCTAAGTGTGAGTAAACCGGGGAAGCAAGGGGATCAACAATTTGATCGCGAATTTGTTTGGCTTACATATTCAGAGCTGCTCATGTTTGAAAGAAGGAATCAACTCCTAAGTTTGTGCATACCGGGCAAACGAGTGGATCAACAGTTTGCTTGCTAGAGCTATTTGGCATATAGATTCAAAGAACTGCTCATGTTTGAAAGAAGGAATCAACCCCTAAGTGTGAGTAAACCGGGGAAGCAAGGGGATCAACAATTTGATCGCGAATTTGTTTGGCTTACATATTCAGAGCTGCTCATGTTTGAAAGAAGGAATCAACTCCTAAGTTTGTGCATACCGGGCAAACGAGTGGATCAACAGTTTGCTTGCTAGAGCTATTTGGTATATAGATTCAAAGAGCTGTTCATGTTTGAAAGAAGGGATCAATTCTAGGTGTGAGCAAACCAGGAAAATTAATGGATCCATGGTTTGCTTCCGAATTTGGCTTTATTCAGAGCTGCTCATTTTTGAAAGAAGCAATCAACTCTCAAGTTTGAGTAAACTGAGGAAACGAGGGAATCCACTGTTTGCTTGTAGACTTATTCGGTGTACATATTTCGGGCAACTCATGTTTGAAGGAAGGAATAAAGCCCTTAGGAAAGGAAGGAATCAACAGCTTAGTGTTGATTTCTTTCTTTAACGGGGGAAACAAGTGAATCACATTCTTGCGAACTGATTTGGCACGCAGATTTAAGGAGCTGCTCATGTTTGAAAGAAGGCATCAATTCCTAAGTGTGAGGAGACCAGGAAAACGAATGGACCCACAGTTTTCTTCTGAATCTGCTTGCAAGAGCTCTTTGGCATACAAATGCAAAGAACTGCTCATGTTTGAAAATGAAAATCAATCTCAAAGTTTAAGTAAACTTATTAAGAACATAGATTCAAAGAACGGTTCCTGTTTGAAAGAAGGAATCAACCCTCAAATTCGAGTAAGGAGAAACGAGTGGATCTACTGTTTGCCTGTAAATTTATTCGGAACACATATTTCGAGCAGCTCATGTTTAAAGAAGGAATAAATCTCTTGGACAAACGAGTGGATCAACAGATTGCTTGCGAGAGCTATTTGGTATACAGATTCAAAGAACTGCTGTTCATGTTTGAAAGAAGGATTCAACCTAAAAGTTAAAGTTAACTGGGCAAACTAGTGGTTCGAAAGTCTCCTTGGGAACTTTTTTGGCACACAGATTCAAAGAGCTGCTCTTGTTTGAAAGAAGAAATAAACCTCTAAGTTTGAGTGAGCCGGGTAAACGAGTGCATCAACAGTTCACTTGCGAGAGCTATTTGGTATATAGATTCAAAGAACTGCTCATGTTTGAAAGAAGGAATCAACAGTTTAGTGTTAGTAAACCGGGGAAACGAGTGAATAACCGGTTGGATTGTGAAATGATTTGACACGCAGCTTCAAAGAGCTGCTCATGTTTTAAAGAAGGAATACCTAATTGTGAGTAAACCAGGGAAATATTTGGATCTACAGTTAGCGTTTGAATTTGGCTTCATTTACAGCAGCTCATTTTTTGAAAGAAGGAATCAACCCCTAAGTTTGCGTAAGCCGGGTAAACGAGTGAATCAACAGTTTGCTTGCTAAAGTCATTTGGTATAGGTTCAAAGAGCTGCTCATGTTTGAAAGAAAGAAATAACCCCTAAGTTTGAATAAACCGGGCAAACGAGTGGTTCTACTGTTTGATTGTAAACCTGTTCGGCATACATATTCGGAGCAGCTCATGTTTGAAAGAAGGAATAAATCTTAAAGTTCGCGTAAACCGGACAAACGAGTGGATCCACAGTTTGTTTGCGAGAGCTATGTTGTATGCAAATTCAAAGAACTGCTCTTGTTTGAAAGAAGGAATTAACCCGTATGTTTGAGTAAACCAGCCAAACGAGTGGATCAACAGTTTGCTTGCTGAAGCTGCTTGGTATAAAGATTCAAGGATCTGCTCTTGTTTGAATGAAGAAATCAACAGCTCAGTGTAAGTAAATCGGGGAAACGAGTGAATCACCGGTTTGCTTGTGAACCGATTTGGAACGCAGATTCAAAAAGCTGCTCATGTTTGAAAGAAGGGTGAGTAAACCAGGGAAACAAATGGATCTACAGTTTGCTTCTGAATTTGGCTTCATTTGGAGCATCTCATGTTTGAAAGAAAGAATCAACCCCTAAGCGTGAGTAAACCGGGAAAACAAGTGGATCATCTGTTTGCTTCGTACACATATTTAAAGAACTGCTCATGTTTGAAAGAAGGAATAAATCCCTAAGGTTGCGTAAACCGGACAAACGATTGGATCAACAGTTTGCTATTTGGCACACAGATTCAAAGAACTGCTCATGTTTGAAAGAAGGAATCAATCCCTAAGTGTGTGTCAACCGGGGGAAATGAGTGGATCTACAGTTTGCTTGCGAACTTGTGTTTGGCATGCACGTTCAGAGCTGCTCATGTTTTGAAGAAGGAAGTTTGAGTGAACTGGGCAATCGGGTGGATCTACAGTTTGCTTGCGAGAGCTATTTGTTGCTCATGTTTGAAAGAAGGAATCAATCCCTAAGTGTGAATAAACCGGCCAAACAAGTGAATCCCAGGTTTGTTTGCGAGAGGCCGCCGCTTCTGGCGGCGGAAAAGTCGCATTACATCGATTTAGCTTTAAGTGCTAGAGCAGTGTAACAATCGATGATTCAATATATGTAAATTATTTCAATAATCATCGCTGCTTGAAAAATTTAGCGATATCCGGAAATGATAAAGTTAACTATCATCTGGAACGAGCGGCATGTAATTCGAAAGAACAGCTCATGATATAAAGAAGGATAATAGAAATTTCGTGTTTCATTTGTTTTGAAGAGTAAAAAGGTACAAATTTCCCAAACGAAACAAAATTCCGTCAAGAGAAGCTATCCATCTGCATGTGATAACATGCTTACATACAGTGATACAATTTCTAAGCAATCTGAGATAAGACTTTTAAGTTACAAACGATTTTGTCTTGCGCGCCAATGCAATGTTTTGATTTTGACGATGAAATAAAACGAAGAAGCAGAATCGACGACAGCCATTTTAGCTGCAACTTTGTGACTCTGTTCAGCATGTCCTTAAAGAACTGCCCATATTTAGAAGAAGGCAAAAACGGTTATAAAATGTATTCACTCGAAATTTAATCAACACCAGGTAATGGAAAACAATACATTATTATTGCTAAGTGTATTGCTTTAACCTTATGGGCCATTCGCTGATAAACTACACATTCGTCTGTTATGCCAAATTACCTTCAGTGAGATCATTTAACAAAATAATGCCAGATGTTCCTGCCAAATGACCGTTTTCCTGAAGTTAAAAATAGTTATGCCAAATGTCCGTTATGCCAAAAAAACTACCAGAATGATCACTTCTTAAAATTATACCAAATGTCCGCTATGTCAAATGTCCGTTATGCCATACGTCCATTATGCCATATGACCTTATGCCAAAGGACTTTATGCCGAAATGGCCCGCTCCCCATATCGTACATCACTTTTTATTCAAATTTGTCTAAGGTGTCGAACGATTTTACTATATGCGCATTCTGATGGCTCTGTTCGGAAACGTCACAAGATTCATGTGAGTGTCGTGAACGGCCTTGTTTGTGCTGATTTTGACAAGCGATGGGGCCACAGTCAGAAGTCAAAGTAAGAAAGAATTAGTATATAAAATTACACATTGTCATTTGTTTATTGAGGGCTTTAACCGGGTGGTCATTCGCTCGTAGAAAAATGAAACATCTATTAAGCATATTTAGTATATTTGGGTTCAATTTAGGGTAGTTGAAATATTGAACCGCATTCAAAGCTGTCAAAAATATTCTACGTTGGTCTAAATAGCTGACGATTGCTAAAAACTCTCCAAATGAGTCGATGTATTTCCACTATTTCTAGAGATGTCTCTGTATAGTTAGAGGCCCTTAACTAAAATCGCAAATTTCATCAAAATCATCTACCAGAACAGCGAGACTCGCGTGCATTTTAGAGGGTTAGTTGCGCTCTGAATGAGAATCTGAAAACCGCCTTGGTCATTTACAGTTAGTCCGTTAGGGGGCATGCAGAGATTCTAATTTTACCGAAGGTGATTTCGGGACAAGTTGGTAATTTTAATCGTTGATTATTTTATTTAACGTAACTTTGACGAGTTGTACACGAAAAGAAAAACAGTTTCTGGAAATACGCTTGAGTGTTGCCAATAGTATGAAAAACTGAAATCCACGTTGGTCATTTACGGTTAGGGGGCATGTAGAGACTCTAATTTTTACCAGTCGTCATTTTTACGAGTCATGCACAAAAAATAGTTTCTTAAAGCATGGTGCCAATAGGTATTATCAAAAACTCCCAAACTATTCTCCACTGCACTGGCTTTGCAAAACTCCGAAATTTATCACTTTGAAGAACTAATTCCAGAACCAATCGATAACTGGCCTCTTTCTCGAAAGAATCAGGATTTCGTGATATACCAAGGAGGGTAAAAATTTTACAAATGAACTGATTCGAAAGTGTTCACTTTTTCGAAGTAATTCTACAACATCCTAATTTATCCATGGATTTGAATTTCATAAAACCCTTGAACAGATAAAACATTCTTATCAAAACCATCTATCGTTCCTGCAATACTCGTCTGCATTTCAGGGTGCTAATCTTGCTGTCGTAGATCTGAAATGCCCTCGTTACTCTGATTTCTGCACAATGCTTTAGGGGACATGCAGAGCCCTCAACAGCCCATGATCGCATATTTGTCCCATTTTCTATGGGATTTCCTATCTTTATGGGACTCATTTGCGATCATGGGCAGTAAATTTCTCTTAAGATGCTTCCGCTTGCAATTGTTTTATTTTTTGAATCGCTGCTGAAGCAACTAAAAAATTACAAAATTACAGTGATTTTTCGCATTTTCTAGAAAAATGCTTTACAAGTTTTTTTTTCTGAAAATTATAAAGCAATCGTACTATTATTCACGGAGCTTCTAGGAACATCTTTGTGTGATGCTAATTTGTTAGCGAAATCAAGCACTCATTTATGATAAGTACGTTAGGGGGCATGCAGAGACCCTATTTTTCATCCAGGCACTCCCGCGTGCAATTGATTTGTGATTATTTTAAATTGTTGATAGTTTCATTTATTTGTAACTCACTTCTGGTCGCTTTAATTAGCACGGACGTTCTTCTACAGGG
Organism: Topomyia yanbarensis; assembly: GCF_030247195.1. Lineage (NCBI taxonomy): Eukaryota > Metazoa > Arthropoda > Insecta > Diptera > Culicidae > Topomyia > Topomyia yanbarensis. The sequence goes on from NC_080672.1 coordinate 58,362,832, forward strand.
TGTCGACTCATTTCCAAAAGTAAAATTTCTCGAATCGTGGGTTTTTTCAAAGCCATCCTATAATTTTTTAAAGCTCTTCAAAGAAACATAAAATTAAAACCTTTTAGTTTATAGAAGCTATTGCGTTTTTTATTCTACATCAATCCGCCTGGATCATTTATAGTTAGTCGGTTAGGGGGCATGCAGAGATTCTAATTTTACCCGAGGGATTACATGCTATTCCAGGAAGGGTAAAAATCCTAACAATGAGCCGATCCGAAAGTATCCTCTTTTACGAGGTATTTTCAACTCTAATTTATCTATGTAGAGAGAAGACACATTTTTATCAGTCCCTTGGTGAATTTTAAGCTGAAAAAATCGGGACATATTTTTTCACTTTCTTTTTAATAAACCAAAGCTGTTCATGTATTCTTCTTTGGTTCCTAGACATAACCTGACTATTTTGTAAAAACTACCTAAAGTTGTGCTAAATTGAAAAAATATCTATCATTGCATATTTCGCATCTCTAAGAAAAATATGCCCCAAAAAGATTTGACGTGGTTCGTCTTCTAGAGCCTATTAAGGGACCATCCATAAATGACGTAGCATTATACGGGGGAGGGGGAGTTTTGTATTTTGTGATGATGTGTGACGACAGGGGGGTAGGGGGTCTTGTCATGCTACGTAGCTTTTTAAATAACTATCATCGTTTTTCATTTTTATTTGAAATTTTGCGGGGACAAGTGGGGCTGGAGTTACTGTCAAGCTACGTAATTACTAGGGGGTATTTCGAAGTTTGTGACGAAATGCTACGATGGGGGAGGGGGGTGTTAAAAATCCTTCAAAAAATGCTACGTCATTTATGGACCACCCCTAAACGAATTTTCATACGAGACTGACAAAATTCGGCAAATAACTGGAACAATCAAAGGCTGCTAAAATTAGTCTTCGCGCTGTAATTTGATGTCATCAAATAAAATCCATCAATAGATACAATATTCTCATTGAAATTATTCGCCGGGCGCACGAAACCCGTCTATATCTTGAGACCAGCGATTTTAAATATTTTGCGGTGTACCATTTTTAGAGGGTGGAAATATATCTGAAACTTACGGAAGTCACCTTAGTACAATTTCATCATGTACGAAATTCCATACTTGGCGTACAATACCAAATACGCGACGTTATCATTTCTCAGATCACGTAATGCGCATATCAGCTCTCAGGCATGTAATCAGAAGTAAACTCCTAAATCGAGGTCAACAATTTTGCGCTTCGACTTCCTTTCTTTAGAACTAGGATTAAATTGGAAATATTAAATAGAAACCGTTATGTTTAATCTACTGTAATCAAATAAAACTAACAGGCTACAACGTCGTCAGCTAAATTACAAGTGGTTGCCCAGCCAATAAAATCTGTTCGGGTGGTGTACAGGCTACCATTAAAAGCGAGATGAAATTGTACTGGAAATTAACTCGATAGCTGTTATAAGAGTTAACCCGAAGAACGGATAGTATTTCCACAACTCCCTAACTTATCCATGTATTTGAAGGCCATTAAAAATCCTTAAACAGTTCTAACATTTTCCTTAAAATCATCTGTCGGGCCTACAAAAATCGTCTGCATTTTGAAGTGTTAATTTAGCTGTTGATGATCTGAAATACCCCTCGGCACTCTGATTTCTGTACAGTGTGTTAGGGGGCATGCAGAGACCCTAATTTCTTTTCTTCAAATCATTGCTAAAGTAACTAAGAAAAATGACAAACTTAAAGAGAGTTTCGGTTCTCATCAGCTTAATCGAAACTCCTTTCCTTGTGGGACATTACGCAAGGCCAGGGGTTTGCTCGGAAACACAAATTGACTTTAGATTTTTTTTTTGTGGAGCTAACTTGAATTAGTCCTGTCACTAAGTTAGTGTCGTGTTCCAATGAGAGGAACTTAAAACGCACCTCTACAACTAGTTTAAAATTCTAAAGCTTGTTACTTCGCAGAGCTGGTTTCAAAACTAATAGAGAAGCGTCCTCTTTCTAGCAAATGATAAGAATTTCGCAATGTGTTAAGAATCTCTAAATGAACATTCTACATCAATTATCTGTGTTCTTTTTCGAGGTATTCTCATAGATCATAAAAAAATCATTTTTCGCCTGATCCACTTACTTTTTGAGGCAATCTATACTTTGATAATGATCTAAAATCCAACTAAGCACACTTACTTATGCTCAGTACGTTAGGGGGCATGCAGAGACTCTATTTTTACTCAAGGCACTTTTGCGAACAATTGTTTCGATATTACTTGAAATTTCGGATGGATTTATTTATTTTTACTTCACTGGTAGTTTCTTTAATGAGAACGAACGTTCTTCTACAGGGTGTCTACTCATATTCGAAAATGCAATATAGCAGCTTCCAGTTTTTCTGAAACCTTACCATTTTGTCAAGCTCTTTAAAAAAAACAAATTAAAACTTTTTCGTTTACAGAGGGTTTGGCATTTTTTCAACATTAATTTTCTAATCAAAGCATCTTCTCTTTCAATAAATACACTGCTGCTTTAATTGTAATTCGACTTGAATAACTGAAAAAATAAACATGATTTACTAGCAGTATGCGCAACCAATATCTAAGACATTAGATCTAAAAACAGCTTTAACCCTCCAGAAGTCGCCTAAATGGCTCCTTATCGCTGGTGCCCTGGAATGATTTCGCGTGGGTTTTCAGAACGGTGTGCGCTCACAGTGCACTAGCGTGAGTGACGAAAGGTTAAAGTGACATTACCTGGTCGTAACCATTCCGGAACCAGTATCTACCCTTAGCTCCAATTCGTTGATCCGTGATACTGAGTCGGTGACATTATCATAAGCAAGCACCACCTCAATATTTCTTATCTTATTCTACATAATCCTTGAACATAGTGGTAACCGACATCGGCGGTTAGCAAGCTGTTAAATTGTTACGAGAGCGAGGAAGTTGGTTGAAGGAATGGACCATGGTTATTAACGCTTTTCAATGAAACTCCTACATTTATTTAACTATTTCGATGTTATGAAATCCATGAGCCTGCGAAATCCGTCTGCATTTTTAGGTGTTATTCTAGCTCTTGATGATCTGAAATTTCCCTCGGCACTGTGATTCCTGCATAGTGCGTTAGGGGGCATGCAGAGACACCAATTTGACTAATGGTTATTCCGCTCTGCACAGTGCGTAAAAGGAGCATGCAGAGACCTCAATTTTACTCAAAGTGATTTCGCTTGCTATTGTTTTATTTTTTAAATCTTCAGCAATAGCAACTAAAAAAAAGACAATACTGCAAAGATATTTATTAACTATATAGAAGAATATTTAAAAAATCTTTGGCAGTAAACGACTCCGACAAAAACGACAAGTCTAGATTTTTCCTTGAAACATGCCACCAAAACCGGCCGAAACGTCGGGCAATTTACAAATAAATCGTTGCCTACGTTATTGAGAGTGAGAAACCCGTCAAATACCTTTCAATATTCCGTAACTAGTCGTCAAACATCTAATCATTTCTCTAAAAAATTCAGATAAATTGTGCTATTATCTTTGGAGCTTCCAGAAATATCGCGTTGTGATGCTAATTTGATGGAACATTTAAGCAAGATTCTAAACTTTGATATTCAGCAGAATTGGTTCCAAAACCAACCGAAAAGCAGGAATTTTCTAGGAAAATGCAGTATCTCAAAATACTCCTAGGAGGGCTAAAAAAACTCCAAATTGAACCGACCGGAGCGTGTCTACTATTTCGAGGGTATTTTCACAAATCATTGAAAATTCTCATTGAAATGATTATCCGCCAAATCCGCTCACTTTTTAATGTTTTGATGGGGGTTTTTATGATGCTCTAAAATCGAATTTAGCACAATTACGCTCATATTGTTAGGGGGCATGCGGAGACCCTATTTTACTCACGGTGCTTCCGCATGCAATTGCTTTGTTATTTTTTAAATTGTTAATTGTTCTCTTGATTTTTAATTCACTGGAGGTCACCTTGACACGCGTGGGCATTCTTCCGCAGGGTGTCGAATCATTTCCGAAAATAAAATTCTCCTATTTCCAAGTGTTTTCAAAGTTATCTAATTTTTCCAGGCTTTTCCTTTACACTAATTTTCTGGTGAAACCATCCTCTCTTCCAATAAATCTACCTCTTCTGTAAGTGACGTTGCTTAGAATGAAGTTTCATGACCCGCGCACAAAGGAATGTACAACTAGACAAAACTTGTGCAAGAGGATGTAGCTTGACAATAAATAAAGCTTACACCACACAAGAAAGAAAAACATTTGGAGTGCGATTTCAACTCCCCCGAATTTAATACAGAATTTATGCACAATTCGGCTAAAGTAGACGGACTCTAATACATATAACCTCGACCTTCACCAGATCATCGCAGCGTCTGACTCCCTTCGGTAACTGCACCATCGATCTCAACTTCGCGAGCGGGGATGTAGATGTGGTACTCAGAGCTGAGTTAGCAGCAAGCAATACAGTGTGCCTGCTTTCAACTTGCTATCGCGATCCTAAATTTGTGTCCGAGTGGACATTTGCTATTTCGGTCACACCGGGTCAGCATTTCGTCCAAAGCTGTGAAATCTTCCACTAATTCAAAAATTCATTTTGTTTTTGAACCGGAAAAATACCACCAAGGATGCTTGAAATTTTTTCAATACAGTTTGAGCTGGAGAGGCGAAGGAATCGATTCTAGTTCGGCCTCATTTTGGTTTCGCGTGAACCATTGAGAAGATTGATGGTTGCAGTTGTTCAAATCCCAACGGATTTTTCTACAAAATCGTTCAACTAATTCCAAGTAGTTTTGTTTCATTTGGATTCCCATTTTACTATGAGAGTACCTTATGAATAAAAAGGTGAAGAAATAGTGATCCATATTTATAGATTCGAATGATGTCGATATTTAACCCTTAAATGCATACTGTTGCCATTTGGCAACATACAGAATTTTGTGATATAAAGCCTCAAGGAGAGGTATACATCGTATCCAACCCGAAAAACGAGTATTAAGGAAAAATGCCATTCATGCATTTAAGGGTTAACGATAAAATGAATAATCATTCATTTAAACAAGTTTCACATAAAAAATCACATATCGTTATTGAAGGATTTTTTCCCAATGGGGAAAGAGTTTCCTTTGTTGGATTAATCGTTTATGCGGTAATCAAGTCCACTGTCATATACTGATGAGATGCAATCCACCATAGCGAAGCGCTTCTGATGATTTGCATTGTATTAAAGGAAAAGTCTACTTCAACCAGATCCTACATTATTTTTGGTTCACTGCTTCGAAAGCTTTTTTTTACATATCTTACAAAAGAAATGTATTTATTTTAAATTCCAGGGATTTCATTAAACGTCTCAATATAATCGAAATTGTGTATTCTAAGTAGCGAAATATTTTGGTCGGCAGTGCAAAAGCTTTCGATTAAAGTGAACTTACGTATCACCCCGTGTAATTTTTTTTTTTTTTTATTTCAATTATAGAGGTTTTAACCTTAAGGTCATTCGCCTCTTCGGGTTAGAAAAATCTCTTAGGAAAAATTTCTAACCCTATGTGCGGGGTCGGGACTCGAACTCAGGTGCGCTGCGTACAAAGCAATCGATTTACCAATACGCTACGCCCACTCCCCACCCCCCCGTGTAATTGATTTTTGGGAAAATTTTGAATGACACCCTGGATTACAAGTTGTGATCGAAATACGCATAACTGTTGAATCAAGTGAAATGAGATTAAAAAAATATTAAATATAAAAATCCCATTTTTCGATTTTTTTTCATTTCATTATTGTAATTATTTGCTTATTATGAAGCAGCAGTGGCTGCTTGCTAAAATGTGTGTCCACAATTTGGCTTTCCTAGCACTATTTGGCATACTGAAGTGACAGCCGAACCAGAACTGCTAGTAAACGTCGAATTGTTGACGCCATCTTAAACAACGAATCTAACATGGGCGAGGCTTTCGCGATAAAACAATTCGGTCGGCGAAAAGTCTTTAGGCACACTTGTTTGTGTTTCTTCTTCGTCTCATCAGTATCGTGGCAGACCCGCTTGAGCGCCAGAAAAACAGTAAATCCAAATTTGGAAACACACTATACTTCTGGTAACAGCATAGCCAAAATAAGGCGAATCAAAAATTAAGCTGTAAGATATTTGAAATTTGGTTTCTACCAAAAAGTAATAATTGGAGAAATTACGACTTTTCCAGAAGCTATTCGTCAACATGCGATATAGTTGAACCAGGTATTCAGGGTTCTCTTGTATCGCTTGAACGGGTCGCACTATCGCTACTTTGGTGCCAAGAAGTTGATTGCAGAAAAGTTTATGTTCCTTTTGAAAAAACTTATTTCTCTTGATGGAGAATCGCGAATAGCTTATGAAAGGTCGTAAGTACATGAAAATATTCCTTTGATGAAAGAAAACTGTTCTCCATTCTTTTTCTTTGTCGATTTTTCAGCAGAATCAGAAAATGGATGTAGAACTGGCATATGTGATGGAATAGTGGGTAATTTATTGCCTGGCGTACGATTTTATCGCTCCCAGGATTGGTTGGTCACTTTTTTCCGGTTTTTATTCAGAGCATTTGATTCGATATATTCGAGAAGTATTGATTAATTTGCAGACGCACGTGAATCATTCATTTCCGGTCAGCATATACCCACAAAATTAATTTGCTGGCATTCTTTTATCCTTGGCGAGTTCAAGTAATTTGATTGTATGTTTCATTCATTGTTTTCTTCTACTTTATTATACTACGTTCACACTACGAGTTAAAACGTGTTTTAACGCTATCTTGATGACATTTTTTGTTGCTGATTATTATAACGTGTTTTAACTCTGCAGTGTGAATATAATATTAGTTTGTTTTTGTGTAACCTATATCAGTTTGCTTTTCTACTACTCATGCATACCAAAAACACTCGGTCCATTTATATGCTCCTACTTCATTTCTTTACATCTTGTTTGTTTACAGTGGGGTATGTTATTTTTCTTTTTTACTATAGCTTGAATTAGATTCATACCAACACAATCAATAGCATATACTTTCACAGTCGCTCATTTGAAACGTACAAACGTTCGTGGCTTTCGTGATAATACAAATCTGGTCACAAACGTCAACATGTAATTGCGTTCGTCAATTCATATTTACACCCACGATCTCGCCAACATTAAAACATTCCGGTGATTAGGTGAACGTTTTAGCATTTTTGAATATACAAACGCGGACTCAAGCATGAACGTCCATGCTCGGCTAATTAAAAATTGGTCACGTCTGAAGGTCCCCTATACTCGGTTCTAGCAACCTATTAGATGCCTTCAGTTGGATCAATCAAAAGAAATGTCGCTAATATCCACTAGACAACATATTCCATGACGACATAACCGGGCACTGTTCTTGACATGTGGGAACTCACTATCTTCTACTATCTGATCTAGTATCATTGAAAATTAAGTATCAGATTCACGATTCGCGCAATTATTCAAGAACGTAACCGAATATGCGAATGGCCACACGATTGTAAAATCAAATGCATACTCGTGAAGCTACATACACGCTAGCACGCGACATACAAACGCCCATGCGATCGAAAACATTAACATACCAACGCTCGAATCCTTCGCGATGATACACGCGATCGAAAAGTCCCTACGCACAGTGGTCGGAAACGCCAAAAACGTGAACTTAATTGACTAGAGGCCAAACCAACGAATATATTCACAGGGTGTCTTTGAAGGAATTGTTCGTATGAATATTCCCCACAATCTGATAACAATTGAAATTAGGCATTGCTTACTATGATCGAACAAAAAAAATTAACTTTTTATACTGACGAGATTGAAAGTTGGTGTCTTCGACAAAGTTTTAGGAATGCTTATAGTGAAGAATTTTGTTGAAGAACTTGAGCTTGTAGGAGTAAAGGTTATCGATTTATAAGGCGTTTTCTATGGCAATCCCCTAAAATCTAGTTTTTTTAACATAACTTTTTTCATTGTGACTTTTCGTGCAAACTATGTATAACACAAATATGTAGGTATCAAAACTACATAATATTGTTGAAGACTGTGTGTAAAAATACTCATTTGTTTCAAAGTTATTGAAGATTTTTACATTTGTTTGCACCAACTGCAACTACGTATAAGAAAGAAAGGTGCAAACCAAAATTCACGAACAGGCACTTTTTTAACTCTCTAAACTATGCACAATAAAGCTAAGAAGGTTTGGTGCGTGGCACTCTAGAACCCTATGAATAGGGTAAGCTTACTTTATCATGTTTTTTGACTTTTTCCATACAAAAATAAGCAAAAAAATTTTTGGCGTTTCCGACCACTGTGCTACGCCCGTACACATCTGAACCGTACACCCAATAGCATTTAGAATCACGATCCGCTACTATTGACCTTAAGCAGTTTTTAATGGGTGACATTTCCCGTCTCGTCTGCAATTATAGGGAGTGATTCTGACAGAGAGCCTTTCGGAGAACCCAGCTCTACAGCTTCAGTAGGACAATTCTAAAAAAATGCTATTAAAAATCATATTCTAGAGAAATCACTTTTTCTGGAAAATAGCACAAAATTGAACCCTTTCATGCCCATGTTGTTAGAAAAAAATTGGGCATGAAAGGGTTAAAATCATTTTTAAAGTGGTTTTTTTTACTGATAGATTCTGCATGGTGGAACTTATTCTAAAATATTCCATTTATTTTTTGGCCTTTCTGGCAAAAAGAAAATTTAGACGAATGGGTTTCCTGAAATTTAATTTTTTAATTTGATTTTTTATTTTTTTTTGATCTCACAACCTTCTCCATAGTATATATTAGTAAAGAAGGATGAATTTCCTGCCTCTCACTCTCGTCTAGTTTTGCAGTACGAATGATGGTTTTCGAACGTGGTTTTTTTCAAAAGTGGTTCATGCAAAAGTTCCGGAACCCTTTTAAAATATAGCTCTCGAGTCGAAACGATCTAATTGCTTGTGGAAAAAATTGTATCGCGTACATGTGAAACGTAAAAGGTTTCAACAGATTTGAAGAAGGTCGGCCACAATTTTTGACAAAAGTGAAATTATCTGCATGTTCTTGTTTGCTTCTAGAGTTTTCGGATTATGATTGTGTATGAGAGGGATATCATGAGAATGTGGATTCGAACGAAACAGCTTAGTTTTTGCATGCATTAATTTAAGAATAAATGTTCGATTACCGTATTGGGTACTCCAAAAATATTCGAGAATAAGAGAAAAGAAAGAAGTGGTTCTGCGGGAAGAGATATACACTGAAATACAAATTCCAAAAACAAAAATTTGTGTTAAAAAATCGAACTACAAAAAATAACATTTTAATTTTTTTTGTTAACATATTTCTCAAAGAAAAGAAAGCTTTTTAAATGTCATTGCATCATGGAGAACCTATTTGTAAAATGTTTTACTAACAATAACTTTAAACGTGTTTTTTTAAAAATTAATTCTATTATCGAAAGATCATATTATTTCAGTGTTGAATGTTTTAATTTTATTTTACGTGGATTATCCCTTCGACTGAAGATTTTCATTGAATTGAAATGGTCGAAAAGACGTATGCTAGGAATTTTTACAAGAACTTTTGTGAAAATTGAAGGAGACATTTAGGTTTGCTACTGCTGTTTTGTGATGCTGGGTCTGGGTCATCCTAAAAAATGAAGGGAGACATTGAAGAATGTGTTTTAGATTTAGGTTAATTTTTGAGAGGAATACTAAGCTAAGAAAATCTTCAGACGATGGAATGCGATTGAACGATGATTTTTTTACCAAATTTATCAGAAATTCAGAGATATTTTTAATTCCATTTTCGGTTGGATTGCATAAGAGTCCTATATAAAAGTTTGAGAGTGTTCAAAACATTTTTTTTTCAAAAATGTGTCCAAGTCTTCTGAAACTCTGCCTAGCATTCTGCGTGAAATTTACAAAAAATAAAGTTTTGACGTAGGACTACATCTTTGTTTTTTGCGATGCCAGCAAAACAAAATTTTATATTTGGGTGTTGTAACGACTGGATACGGGAATTTCAGCTGGTGTTTACGGTTTACGGCTTTCTCAGTCGGTAATATTTAGGCAAACGATTGGTTTTATAAATTGCCCGACGTTTCGGTCGTTTTTTGATGGCCTTTTTCAAGGGAAATTTAACTTAATCGTTTTTGTTGTAACGATTACAACAAAAACGATTAAGTTAAATTTCCCTTGAAAAAGGCCATCAAAAACGGCTGAAACGTCGGGCAATTTATAAAACCAATCGTTTGTCTAAATATTACCGACTGAGAAAGCCGTAATCACCCGTTCAAAATTTTATGCATAACCGAGAATTCACCTTGAATTTCTAAAATTGACGGTTATTATTTTTTACTAAATTTCTTCCCTAATTTACTTATCTAGCTCTTCAAAAAATGCTGCTAATGTTGAATCTGAAATTCTGTCCAGAATATCAAATATTGTTTCACTAGCTATCGTTCCTACATTTTCACGGGGGAATTGCGTGTCTAGTATTATGAACATCATATCATATATAAATAATATTTATAATCTGTCTGCTCTGTCGAATTCTAAACAGTGTTCTCATCACATCGATAATAGAGCAGTGAGTATAGGGCAAAGCTCCCCCACGGCGGTACTAAAATGATAAACTACTGAGAAGTTTTATTGCCTTGCTCTTTGTACTTTCAGTGTTCATATAATCGACTAGAAACCATTATCCAAATATGCGGCTGTAATACACATAGTTTGGTCTGAGTGATTGTTTGATGTTTGAAAAAACTGCAATTTTTCAACAAATGAGTGATCCAATGATTAAATGGGAGCATTTTAAATTCATTATAGCCTCCAATCTTATTAGTGAACTACCTATTAAGCTTCACATCGGTTTTGACCTCATTTCCATGTTGTGATGATCCGTTAACAACCTTTTCTCTGCATGATTTAACTTTCAATCCAACAGCTTCCCCACACCGTTAGAACGTAACCGAAATCGGTTCGGCCCGCCAGAAACAAAAACAACAAACCTACAATCAACCAATACCTGCCTCGATGAATCAGATTGTATTGAATGAACTCTCCCCCGCTGGCGTCGTCGTCGTCGTCGCGGTTGCATGCTGCTTCGGGTTTTGGGTGCCTATATGAAACAAAAAAAAGCGAAACGTGTTGATTGGATTCTGATTTTTTTCGCACTCACGTAGAATCGCACACAGATCTACCTCCCCCGAACGTGTTCTTTTCATTACTCTTGCAGGAAAATAAAGAGAAAAAAAAATGCATTCAACAATCACAAAAAAAATCGATTGTCGTCATCCGGGGCCATCCGGCATCCGGTGCTATAAACGCGCTGGCTGTTTGTAAGTGTGTGTGTGCTAGGGAAGGTGCAATGCACTTGTCGGGTGTCGGAAATTTTGGAACTTCGGAATTTCGTTAGTGTTGGCGCTCCGCGCTCGGATAATGAACCAGATCAAACTGGAGTTTATTTTCACATCACCTTCCCTCCCCCCATTATTCTACGAAACCCCCTTTTTGCATCCGTCGGTTTCGCTGTGGGTTCTCAGCTATAGTCATTCGATGATGCGACTCTGCTGCTTTGCGTGTTCCCCGACTACTTGACTTGATCTGCCTGTGAGAAGATAGAGAGAATGAGAGAGAGAGAGGAAGTGCGAGTGTGTGTTAAGTGTGCACGCGTTTGTAGTTTTTTGACCTTGTTGTTAATTCCTTTACCGCCGCCGGTTCGGTTCTAGCCGGATTCTTGTTTGTATCTTGCGGAACTTGACGGACAGAGGAGACCGCGCTTCGCAGGCTGCTGCTGCTGCTCGGAAGCGCGGGGCGGTTCCGAGTCAATTGAAGTGTATGCAACTCTAAAGGTGTTTTGGCTGATACACTGTTGCAGTAGGAACTCGGAGCTGACTCGCTAATTCCGGTGACGATGTTAAAACAGGTTGAGAGAGGGGATGAAAAGGAAATGAGAACCTAACTGGTGCTACCGTCACACAGTAAGATTTGGAGTCCGCACGGGGGGGGGGGGGTGATTTGTCGAAGTTGTTTGGAGGGATTGGAATTTTTTTTTCGTAGTCCAATCGTCACAGGATGTTGTTTATGAGCTTGTTGAATCTAGATGGGATGGATGTGCTGTTGCTTGGAGAGAATTGTTGAATTCACTTGTATTTTGGAGAATTTTTATTTGAATGGGTGACGGTTTTTTCATCATTTTCATTTTTTTATTTCAACTTATGTAGTCACACTTTCTTTTTTGCTTTTTTGACGACATTCAATTAGCTAGAGATTACTAAGTAGAGAAAGTTATGAAAATTAGAGCCATTGTTCGCAAGTGAGAGCAAGGATGTGAAATATACAGATAGGACAACTAGAAGTAACAGGATCATTAGAAAGAGGCTTCAAATCCTACAGACTAATCTTTTGTCTTCTGTTAGCAGGAGTCGAGCTTAGGCAGCATAACTACGAATCACTCAAGTTTACCAACATGTCTCCTGGTAAAGACAGACTTGTTCGTCTTTACCGTGAGAAACCGACACGGTAAAGAGGGACAAGTCGGTCTGTGCCAGGATGCTGCCTAAGCTCGACTCCTGCCAACAGAAGACAAAAGATTAGTCTAAGATTTTGAGCCTGTTTCTAATGGCTCTGCCACTTGTAGTTTTCCGACCTTTATATTTCACATCCTTGCTCTCACTTGAGTAGTATGGCTCTAATTTTCATAACTTTCCCTACTTAGTATTCTCTAGCTAATCGAATTTCTGCGTAGTAGTAGGAGGAATTAATTTTAGATGAATATGGCGAAATAGTAAGAGGTAATTTAGAGGTACATTCAGAGAGCATTTGAGCGAATTATTTTTGAAGTCTTATGAGAAGTTTAAAGTCAAAATAATTTTTTGTAGAAGACTCATGTAAAATTCGTGGATGCGTTGTGGATGGAATTTTTGAAGTTCTATTATGATTTGAAGAACTTTAGGGGAAATTTTACGGAGCAACTTAGAAGCAAGTTTTTGAGGATATAAATAACGAATGTTATTGGGTTTTTTTGAAGCACTTGAAGGTAAAATTTTAGATGATTTTTGAAAGAAATTGTTAAAAGAAATTTTATATGAAATATTAGAGTCTTGTAGTTTTTCCCTTAAAACCTTTCCAAGATTTCTCGTGGAAATTACTAGAGATTTTGAGGCAGACAGAAAGTTGAAGAACATTTCGAGGCTGTCTTTCGAAAGAAATGTTGATGGGTTCTATTAAGGAATTACCTATGGTTGACGATTTATTTTAGAAAGTCCTATTTCGCGCATTACTAGTGTTCCCCGGGAATGCCTGCTTACCCGAGTTGAATGTCCTAAAACTAATACTTCTATAATTAAAACAGCAGAATATAAATAGTTCATGCAAAAATTGGATGATTATGTGCAGAGTTGCATGAAGTAGAAAATGACGAATGATATCTTCTAAATATCACAAACACTCAAGATCGATCGACAATCATGTACTACGAATCATGAACCAGTTCACGAATCCATGAATAATATTTTAGAATATTGTGAAACATTTCTCGAGCACGTATAATTAGTTGTAAATATTATACTGGGAATCATGATTCAGTTAACGAATACATGAACAATACTTTATGATTTTGTGAGCTACTCACGGGTATTATTCTAAGAATCGTGAACCAGTTCACGTTTCCATGAATAAGATTTCGTGATATTGTGAACTATTTCATAATCACGAATGGAGAATTGTGACTAAAATACTAACTATTTCACTAGCACGAATGGTCAACCGTGACTAATTGGTTGGGGATTATGTCAGTGTCAGTTTACGTATGCATGAGTAATATTTTTCGATATTGTGGACTACTTCACGAGCACGAATGATGAGTCGTGACTAATTCACTAGGAATCTTTATATAGTTCACGATGATTGAATGAGTGCATGAATAATAGTCCGAGTTTTGTGAAATAATTCACGAGATTTTTTTTATTTTGTGAAATAATTCACAACCACGAAAACCAGATCATGTTCCAGATCCAAAAAATCATGAATCAGTTCACGTCGGACTATGAGGAATATTCCGAAATCCGTGAATAAAATGTTTGTAAAGTTGTGATCTACAGAACAGAACAGAAAATCGATTTGGTAATGACACAGCGGAAGTCCTGATTGAAGTTCACAAAACGCAAATAAAATTTTTCCATTAGTAAAAGTGTTAAAAAGGTGTTACTAAAGGAAAATTGAACATAATAACAAAACACATGATTTTGGTTCATAGTCCGGTTGTCTGGAGTCAAAAACCACTAACGGGCTAAAAAGTGGTTACGTCTAGCTGAGTAGAATGTTCGGAAGAATTTTAGGTCGCATTAATATAGTTTTTAATAAACTTTTAAACGAAGTGAGATTGAAAGTTGGTGTCTTCTACGAAGTTGAAAAAAGGCATTTTAGAGTTAATTTAGACACTACAAATTTTCTAATTTAGCTTGGAATTGTACCAGACAGAGACCGGTGAGACTATGAATCGACTCAGGAGCGGGCCTATTTAGTTTAGCCAATTTTTTTTTCTGGGCTATATCTGTGGCCTTCGACTGGCATGGTCCACTCTCATTGGTTTGAATATCATCAGAGGTTGCTGGTGGATATATATTCCTTCTAATAAAAGATGTATTCACTCAAGGTGAGGGAAAGGTTTACAAGTAGACTCGCTAGTTGTCGACTCTTTTTTTGCTCGGGGGTGATGGCTAGTGCGATTGGTACTTAAGAGATAGCGGCCACTACCCACAATAACAGGTATATTCGAATTCTGTTTTAATAATGAGGAGAAATGGTATGGTTCCGATGATAAGAGGTTTCAGATCTAAAAGTCAAAAAAGAAGAAAATAAGAGTGCTTAAAATTCGTTAAATCCGTTAGTTGTTAAATCAATTGCCTTGTACACAGCTCATCTGGGTTCGATTCCCAACCCCGCACATAGGGTTAGAGATTTTTCTTAAGAGATTTATGTAACCCGAAAATAGGTGAATGACCCTAAGGTTAAAACCTCTATAATCAGAATTAAAAAAAATCCATTCTAAGTCAAACATACGTAAAATACTGATGTCTCCTTCAGGGATACCACATTGAAATCTGTGCTTCGCTCAAAAATAAAAACAGAACTAAAAAAACAGAAGAAAACTCTGGGAATATATGCAAGAAATTTCCAAAGAAATCTGATAAATCGGAATATTCACAAAAATCTGGAAGTTTGTGAAATTTTCATGAACATATCAAAAAGCTGTCATCTGTGTAAAAGTGTGACGAAAAATTGTCCAAAAAATGTGTGACATTACAGAAAAATCTGTGAATGTGGCAACCCTGGTCTCCTATCGAGTACACCGGTGTCAAAATGGTCTCAGACATCGACATTTGATATATACTCGTCAAGCGCATTCCAAAATTGCTCATACGGATAGAGTTTTTGAGGATTCCGCTAAACCGGAAGTGAATCGTCTCAGACATTGATATTTTGCGTCTACTTCTCAGGCCTATTAAAAAAAGACCCATATTAATTGGGTTTTTTGAGAATTCTGCTAAACCGGATGTATTCAAAATAGCCTCAGACATCAACACTTGGCGTATACTTATCAATACCATTCGATAAACATCCACATTGCTAGGGTTTTAGTAAATTCCGTTGATCAGGAAGCCGTCTTCTTGTTTTTTTAAATGGCCTCAGGCATCGATATTTGTCGTTTAATCGTCAAGTCCGTTCCAAAGTGGCCCAAGGCATCGATATTTGGCTTGTACTTGTCAAACTCATTCCGAAACTACCCATATTGATTGGGTTTTAGATAATTCCGCTAAACTGGAAGTCGCCATCTTGGTTTTCAAAATGGCCTCGTCTAGCCCATTCCAAAAATACTCATATTGATTGGATTTTCAAAATTTTGATGAACCGGAAGTTGCCGTCTTGATCTTCAAAATTGCATCAAACAACGATGTACGGCGTGTACTCGTCAAGCCCATTCCAAAAATACCCATATTGATTGGGTTTTAGAGAATTCCACTTAACCGGAAGTTACCATCTTAGTTTTCAAAATGGCCCCGGGCATCGACCGTCTACTCGTCAAGTCGTTCGAAAAATACCCATACTGATTGAGTTTTTGAGAAATCCGCCAAACCAGAAGTCCTTATCTGGGTTTTTAAATGGTGTCAGTCATCGATATGCGACATCTACTCGTCTAGCTTATTTCAAAATCAGTCATATTGATTGGGACCGGAAGTCGCCATTTTGGTTTTCAAAATTGTCTCAGAAATCAATATCTGCTGTCTACTCGTCGGGCCCATTCCAAAATACTTATATTGATTGAGTTTTTGAGAGTTCCGTTTGGTTTTCAAAAGGGTCTCGAACATCGATATTTGGTGTCTACTCGCCAAAGCCAAATCCAAAAATACTCATTAAACTGGCAACAACTTTGACTTTTTTTCGGAACACTGTTAAATCAAATGGTATGTATGAGCTTTTTCTGAAAATTCTCGCTTACTCACAAGATTTTTCAAGTTTGTATGGTAGAATGTATGAAAAATAGGAAAAAGAATCAATAAATTCGTTAAAAAATGCCAGTATCATCTTGTGCATCCCATAATCCGCAAATATATAGCTTAAGGTGTAAGGGTCAATGTTGCCTAAGACTGCAAATTGATACGATTTTGCAGTAAAAAGATATTCTCATATAAACTTATGTGTTGCCTCTCTTTCTTGCACATGCTCAGAATAGGAAATTTTAAAAAAAATCGGTTGGTCTTCATAGTTATATAACTTTGTCGGAGAACTTCCAATCAATTTGCAACCTTCAACAAAGCTGTTCGTTATAAAATAAACTATCCGGCCAAAATTTTTGAGGTATGCAGAAATACTGTGGAATTTTTTATTTTATTTTTAGTTTTTATTTCCGAGTTTCCATATATATTGCCATAGAAAATTCAAACCTCTTGTGGGTGAACAAGAGATATCAGAAAAAGCTCATATTTTGCATATGATTTGTACATCCAATTACCATTTGAATTAGCAGTGTTCCGAAAAAAAAGTCAAAATTGTTTCCGGTCTAATACTCATACTGAAGCAGTGTTTGAGAATTCTGCTAAACCGGAAGTGGCCATCTTGATTTTCAAAATAGCCTCAGGCATCGATATTTGGCTCTACTCATCAAGACCCTTCCATAAATATCCATATTGTTTGGGTTTTAGAGAATTCCACTTAACCGGAAGTCGCCGTCTTAGTTTTGAAAATGGCCTCGGGTATCGATGTTTGGCGTCTACTCGTTAAATCGTTCCAAGAATACTCATACTGCTTGAATTTTTGCTAAATCCGATAAACCAGAAATCCTTATTTAGGATTTTTTAATGGTGTCAGTCATCGATATGAGACATCTACCCGTCTAACCCATTTCCCATCACTCATATTCATTGGGACCGAAATTCGCCATGTTGGTTTTCAAAATTGTCTCAGAATCAATATCTGTTGTCTAGTCGCTGGGCCCATTTCAAAATTCCACTAAACCGGAAGGCGCCACCTTGGTTTTCAAAAAGGTCTCTCACATCGATATTAGGCGTCCACGCGTCAAGCCGGTTCCATAAATACGAATTGATTCAGTTTTTGAGAATTCCACTAAACAGGAAGTCGCCATTTTAGTTCTTAAAAATCGCCTCCGACATCGATATTTGATGTCTACTCGTTGAGCCTGTTCTAAAACTACCCTGGTGATTCGATTTTAGAGAATTCCGGTAAATCGGAAGTTGTCAAGTCCGTTCCAAAAATACCGGTACTGATAGTTTTTGAGAATTTCGCTAAACCGGAATTTCTAATTTTGTTATTCGAAATGGCATCAGACATCGTTATGTGGTGTCTACCCGTCTGGCCCATTTCAAACATACTGATATTGATTGAGTTTTTGAGAAGTCCGTTAAACCGGAACTCCTTTTTTTTGGTTTCCAAAATGACGCCAGAAATCGATGTTTGGCGTCTAAGAAATCGATCTGAACTGGCGAATAATAGTGCTGTTGATTGTATGCGGACACATATCATGTAATCGCACCTCGAGCGCGTTATCTCCGTAATACACGGGTATCTTGACTCTAACATTGTCACACTTAACATAGTGTCACATGTTATTAACGTAAATAAATTTTTCGGATGGGAGATGGCTTTTGAGTCCTATCAGTACAACGCGACGTACATGGTGAAACTGAATAGAAAGAACATCAGTTTGCTAGGGACACATTTTATCTTTCAGTAAGCGCTCCACTTCTCGTAATTTTAGAACTCACTATCACTGAAGGTCATCTCGATCGATACAATTCTCACTATCGGAACGAGAATGGCGGCACTCGGTTTCTATAGCACAGAAAACGGGAATAACGGTATTTGTTTTTATACGGCACAGTGCACATGTACCGTAACGCGAATGGTTGGTTAACCGGTATATTTCTCCGGCTTGCTATGTGTGACCGATGGCTTCGCTGGATGGAAGCAGACTGATCAGCCAGGTGGTGTTTTGATACAAAAATAATATATAGGACCATCCCTAAATGGCGTAGCATTATATGGGGGAGGGGGGAGTTTTGTATTTTGTGATGATGTGTGACGACAGGGGGGCAGGGGGTCATGCCATGCTACGTAGCATTTTTAAAGGGAATAGGGGTTGTTCCTATTCCCTTTAAAATGTCACGACAACCTTACCCGTTTCATCTAACTAACATCGCTTTTTAATATTTTTTAAATTTGTTACCGTGACAAGGAGGGGAGGGGAGGGGGGGGGGGTTACCGTCAAACAACGTAATTACCAGGTGGGGATTTAGAGATTTGTGACGAAATGCTACGATGGGGGGGCGGTGTTAAAAATCATTCAAAAATGTTACGTCATTTATGGATGATCCCTATGTTCATGGACTTACTACCCAGAGTCAGAATGAATTGAGGAATTATTTTAAAAGATTTTGTACTCCTATTTTCACATGAGTGCAATGAGTTTTGGAATACATTTTTGGCTTTGGGTTGTTGAATGTGCAGTAGAGCTATCACCTTCCATCTCTCATACTACAAAAAATTACTTATATGGATATAATCAAATGTATCACTAAATGTGTACAGATAACTTTCTCCAACACAAGCACTGGTGGTCAGGGAGCGATGAACTCCAAACACACACATCCGATGTTTCTTCAAACTACTGTTTTTTTAAAATAATATGCTAACATTTTTAGAACAATTTAAATAATAAGTTCAGAAAACTTGTTGCTGCGTATCTAGAAAAATCCAATGATAACTTTATGGTATATTAATTCCTGCTTTTCGTTGCTTAAAATCAGTATTGAGATATGCTCTGGACCATGGAAAGGCCATAATATACTTATCAGATCTTCAAATCTATTGAGACTCAATAATGCATTAAATGATATTTTTGTTTTTTATGTATTACTGCGGTTTTGATCTATAACGTACAAAGCAAACCGTAAAGTGTATTAATATTATTATTATATTAATTAATATGTACTTTTAAAATTCCCAAAAAATACAAGACCTTGTACCTGATTTTTCACTGGCCACTTTACTTTCATTCTGTGCTGAGCTTCATCACGGTATTGATGGCAAACCTGCGTAACAAAAGTGAATGAAACGGTTAGCAGTCAAAACTGTAAGCAATGCCTATTGAGCTACGGTTCTCTCACTACAATGAATTGACAACAGTAAGACAGTTCTCTTCTGAATCCCTCACACATTGGAATCATTACTGGGCGGAATTGAAACTGACCATCATTTTATTTACAATTTAAATACGGTTATGACGGTCATCTTATTACAAACAGCGAGCTAGTATTAGCAAACAGGTGGTTTCACACAGATAGCTCTCAATCTGTCTATCACTTCAATACGTTCTCTCTCGCATGGCTTCTGTGAGAGATAGTTAACTGAAACACTATGCGATGAAAATGGAAATGAAATAGCGGTAATTTGTGTGGTGATACTGGTTTAATTACTCATCTTTTGCAACTCATTTTCCACTTCCCAATTATTACGTCTCATTTATACTCATCTCGGTTATTTGATATCGACTCGATTCTTATTTTTATGTAACATTTTGCACTCATGTCATGTGTCATTTTTCACACTCCAGTTCTTATTGCCTTAACTTCCACTTCTCACCTCTCAGATTACTGGATTATAGTCGCTCTACATTGAAAAAATTTGCGCACTTCGAATCTCTCACCTGTCATCTCTTTCCTTTGTAGCTTTATTTTCATATCTCGTTTTTCACTTCACTCTGTTCTCATCATTCACTTCTCACCTTTCGTTTTCCATCTTTCACTTCTCACACCTCACCTAATCTGTTTACCTCACTTCTTACCTTTCATCGCTCATCTGTCATCTATGATTAACCTCTTCCCATGTCCTGTATATCATCCCTCATTTCTTACCTTGCCCCATGTTCATCTCATAAGTCATATCTCACCCATACTATTTCATGTCTCTATTCTTTTATTTTATCTATCATCTCGCGTATCACACTTCGATTCTCACGCCTCTCATTTATCATAGCTCATTTCGCATATATCGTTTCTCATCTTCTACATCGTACCTCTCATTTATCTCATATCCCCTGTTAGGTTTCTCCTCTCACTTCTCATATTCAATAAAACAAATGTTAATATTACAATTGACATAAACAACGTCGCATCGTAATAAAATTTTACATGTAAAATTAGCAGCAGTAGGTAGCACTCAGGTCAAGTTTAGGTACGTGCAAGCAACAGTGTGGTGGTATAGTAACCAATTGTTTTCCGGTTCGAATCTCTGTATTTTCGGTTTCATTTTTTTTAAGGACGCTATGGCCATGCAGATTCCATACCTGACATTCCGTTTCATTTGATGGACGCTTTTTGTTAGATCTGATTTTTTCTCGCTGTGTAGAACATTTCTCATAACTCACTTAACTCACATTTTCATCACTCACTTTTCATCTCTCATCTCATTCTTTTCACCTCTCCCTTCCAATGATTAAATTGTCGTGTGTGATCTGTGATCAGCTCACTCATCTCATCTCTCACTTCTCAACTATCACTTTATATCTAATATCTCACTTCACACTATTCATGTCTCATCTCTATACTCGCCATTTTGTTTGTCATCTTGTTCTAGTAATTGTGTCTCTAATTTATTCGTGGGCAAAAATCGAATACCAATAATTTCCGATGAATTCCGGATCAATCATGCTTTCAATCCAAAACTCTTTCGTCGGCTACTTTTTCACAAATTTTAAAGATTGTGAAACATTTTATACCAACGTTTAGTTAATTAGTTCACCTTCCTCCCATTGTCTTACTGCGACCCAACTAGGGCTAATTTTTCGCTTCGGGCTGCATAGAAATAACCGACAATGCCGACAGTACAAAGCGACATCATCACCTGCAACGACGACAACACCAACAGCAACAACTACAACAGTAAATTCAATATCCCTATTAAAAATTATGGCGACCTCCGAAGCCCCGCTTCACCATCCCAACCAAGTAAGTGAACCCGAGGCTGCTGCTGCTGCTGCTTTTGCCGCTGCGTAAAGTTGCTGATGACGCCGATGATGATGGAGGAAGACATATTGCTACGCAAATGAAAGAAACTATAAACTGAATGGGAAGGATAAATTTAGATGTCTTCTCTGGCGTTGTTCGGCTGTGACGGAGGCGTAATTGTTTTGTCGCAACCCAATGAAGACAGTACACGGTGTGTATGTAGTTTTTATTTATGCGAAGCAAAATGCTGTCCAATAAAGCTCAAGGCCAAGGTGTGCGTTACTCGGCGTTCCCTTGAACTTGAACCGGAGTCGCGGTTGGCGCTGAAACGGGTGATCCGCCGATGAATTGGAGAATGGATGGCAGATATGAATGTCGATATTAGATGAGTAATTTTGCTAGGGTTATAGATTTTATCTTCTGTAGCTCGTAATAAATGAATGAACAGACATCCAACCACTCAGACATAACAATGCGTATGTCCTTCGCATATTCGTCTCCTAATTAATGTGTTTGCAATGATTTTAACGGTAGGATATTCGTGTTTCCTAATAGAATTTCCTAGATGCGACCTTATAATCGTCCTGGAATTTTGCTTTTTTATTGGTGATATTAACCATTCTGATTCGTGATAAGGGTGAGATGACCTTTTAAAAATTACGAAACCCAAAAATGAAGGTGAATTATCTATGTCACAAATTTCGCTATCCCCTCTTGCTTTTTTAAAAGAGAAAAAAACATGTTACGTTACGTTCTAGCTTACTCCCCCTCCCGTTTTTGTCACAAAATGAAGTTGTTACGTAATTTATAAATAGTCCATAGCTATTTCTACATTCTTTGCTTTCTAAAGAGCGTCTACAGGTTGGGCAACCGATTTTAATTTAAAAGATGGTTGTTGAAGGTTTACTTTGTAGCTACCGCATATGGATGTAGACTGTCGTCTGATTACAGAACTGGCAAGTGTGGATCTAGTATTGATATGTGCGTAGTGTGGTCTGAGAATTGATACCGCTTTGAATTTTGAAATTTAAGGCTATTATGAGAAGGAATAAAATATTTTCCTGTATTTTTACGTTATCCTGTTCGGGATTCTGATGAAATTCTCAGAATCCTGGTAACATCCTTTTCAAAATTTTGGGGAAGCCTCTTCTCAGAAATTTTTTGGTAACATGATTCCAACGAAACCCTGCTCCAGATTGTGATGTTTCCTTTATCAGGATTCTGATGGAGTTCATCATCATCGTGGCCGAACAATCCGTTTACTACGAATTATGACCGAATGTATTTTTAATTTCCAGAATTATCGACAATGGCCACCAGTCTCCATGAACACCTGCTGCACGCGCATCTTTCTCGATTGCACAAATGTAAGGTCTGTCCAGAAATAGAGGGGGGGGGGGGTTCTCTACTGTGCATATATTTAGCTGGTCTCTTTTTCGGCATTCGCGGTACGTGTTCAGCCAACTGCAGTCTGCCGTGTTTTATCAGTCTTCCGGTGTTCGCATGTTTGTATACATGGTACAGCTCGTGGTTCATGCATCTGCTCCATTCTCCATTTTCTACTGTGCCGCTAAACACAGAATTCAGAACACAGAACGCTTTCTTCGACGTCCATTCCTTATGGCCGTAAAAAGCAACATGGAGTATCAGTGATTTACAACCCTATAAAACTACCATGAATATGGTCTGCACCAAATTTAAAAACCATCAAAATACAATGCAATGGTCTCAAAAACCCATAAGTACGCCAGGATATGGTTTTTAAATTGTATCTTCCGAACCATGCTAATGGTTCTTTCATGGGTTGAACCCATTTCAAATATTAGCAAAACACTAGCAGCCTCCCTTTGAAAAGGCAAAATGCCTCTTCCACTGTTCTACGATCAACGCCAGTGATGTCGATATGTGATGGAGTGAGATAATGTAATAAACAGGATTTTATCAAAATCCTGTAAAAGATTACATATGTCAAAACAATCAGTGATCCTGGACAAATATCCGCGGACCCCTAGGGGGCCGTGAAGTCGTTGATGGGAGTCCGCGAAGAAAACTATATTTTCGGAGTACATACTAAAATGTTTCCTAGCAAACTGAAAACAACACATTGATAGCATACAAAATCGATGGGTGATTTCTAAGGGATCCGTAGTACGAAAAAGGTTGAGAACCGCTGTTCTAGGAAGTATTTATTCCAGTTGCCTTTTCAAACCCTTGGTATGATTCCTTCAGGAGGAGTGTTCTACCAGAACCATGAGAGTGATTCCATTAGAATACTGAACAGAATGCTACCCGAATTTTTAGGAGCATTCCATCAGGACCGTGAATAGCACGTCATAAAAATCAAGAGGAAGATTTCTTCAGAATATTGAGAAAGATACCATCTCTATTTTAAGAGGGTTTCTGAGATCGATTGCAGCGGAATTGACCGCTAGTAGTTTTACCAGTTGTTTTTATTCTACCATCTTTGTTGCTTCTTATAATATAAAAACATTTAAAGTCGTCAGCATACAAATTGTTGAGCAAAGCAGTAATAAAACTACATAGTTCAAAAACAACGAGAAAATATAAGGTCCAAGGTGACTTACTTGAGGGGCACGAGAAGTAACGTTAGAGAATTAGGAAAAGTAATTAACAATTTTACCATTGACGACCTTGCTCTCTGCCAATTACAGACGATTTGAAACAAACGGAAAGCGGCTTCCGCAGGACGACGCTGGAGCGTAGTGTTGGCGATGCTAATGGTTGATTTTGTCAGCGGCAGCAGCCATCTTGCCAACGAGACACCGCATTTCACCTGCAGTCGCCCATTTCGGCAAAGACGCTGTTTTGAGCCGCTCCTAACATGAAAAAGTGACGCTCTTTGATTTTGCGATACGATTGTTTAATTTAATATTTTCGGGGTCGGGACTTTCAATTGTGAAATTTTCGGGTTTGAGTTTTTTATAATTTAGGGTTAGGGTCCGATTTGGATTATTCTATTTAAAGAATGTTTTGGACTGTATTCGAAATTCTGAATTCTTGGGTTTCGGTTAGGTGTAGGATAATCAATAGATTGAAACGACTCGAAGCCGTTCTTCCAAAGAATGTGTAATGGACGAGGAGTAAAATACTAGATTTGTGCAATTACGAACTCGAACTACGATGTTTTAGAAAAAAGCCTACGACTATAAGTTAGAATAGTTCTAGACGACAGTACATAGTCCCATGCTTGGTCTGCCATCTTGGATATTACTGACAAAACGCCGGCAATTTTTCCTTCAGTCACCTCTTCCGGAACAGACGCCACTTCGAATAGCTCATTGTACGGAGAGAAGAGCATCGAAGCTTTCTTCTGTGGACGTTTCAGAGTTTATACTTGGCACCGGTTGCTAAAGGTCAAACTTGACGATTCTAGTTCGAAAATGAACGAACACACTTACCGATCACGATATCCTTGCAGAATGGCATTCCTCACCGTTAGCAACACCTTGGCTTTGAACAGAAGATGCTCAAACTTTGTCACCAATGAATCATCGTCGTGCTCATCTACGGTTTCTGCTAAATCAACACTATCATCACTCTTCGCTTCCTTCGTTCCCCAGCACCCGGTGTGATGCTGCTGCTTGTGCATCAACCGGTCAGGCAGATGCACCAGTGCTGCTAGGCTCATGCATTTCGTAATAAAATATCTTTCATTGTTTCCATCACACCGAACCTGATTTTTAGAAAAGCGTTTGGAAAAGTTTTATCTGACCACGGTACGGGGGTGTCCCCAGTAAATTGAAATTGATTTTCGACGATAAATTAGCTTAGAAATTTATAATCTGGCAAGTGATTTGCAGCTGCGGACTAAACTTCCAGCTTTTTATCCAAACGCTTGACTTCCAGTTGTATGAACAAAGGTGCACAGAGGAAAGCACTTTCTCAAAATCTGCTTTTTCATACGCCTTCAAAGAATTCAGCCAGTAAGCAGAACACGAGAGAGTGCCTTATAGTTGGTATACCGTAAGAATTATTACAACTACTATTCGAGTTGGTGGTTCTTCTTGAAAATAGGTCTATGAGGCCAGCCACTCAAACCGAAGTCATTTCTTCCTCCATCCGGATCATATCGACCACGTAGTGGACTGCTTCGTACAGCCGATCACTCCCGGGTTGGACATGTTCGGCCGGTTTTTCAAATCTCGAATAGCCTCCCAAGTAATCAATAATCATATAGATCAGCATATAAGACGATTTTTCGTGAAGATCGTAAGCCCTATACCATGATTCAATGCAGGTACAGTGCCACAAAAGGCGAAGGAGATCCTATTCTCACAGTCCCGTCACATAGTGACTGGAAGAAAAATTTCCTTTTAGTTCCTAGGTGACGTGACTGTAAGCGAAGGGATTGTTCCTTTCCATTGCTGAGATTGACCGCCGTTTTTGTTTTGCATTACTAACACTATATAGAGCACAAATATAGAATTGTCAAAATTGAAAGCCCATTATCGGAACGATTCGCTTCAATTGACTGGCATTTTCCGTAATGATTTTTCGTTTCTAGTAAGAGAAAATTAAAGCAACGTTAATCTTTGTTTCATGTTTTTACAATATTTAAAAATGTTACGTGTTGAGATTCTTTTTCTTGGTGGTGCAACATTAGCTGCGTTGTCCACCGGAACTTGATGGTAAGTCGGTCTGCCTGCTCTCGCGTTATCGTTCACGTCCACGCTGTCATGCGGTCGGAAGTTCGTATTCGTTGTTTCTTGCTCCTACGGGTCGCTGGTGTAAATTTTCGTCGACATTTGATTTTTGCATTGGTGGTGCTGGCTGTTGGTTTGGAGGCATTTCTCATAATCATTGCTACAGCGCTGTTTGCCATGACAGATTATTTCTTGGTACTGGGCGCAATCGTTGTTGAGTTAGTATTTGGCATAGCCCAGCTTGATGCGCAGTCATTGGTTTAGCAAGCGGTTATGGTTTAGCATAACACGCCTGTGTGGCGGTCTTGGTAAAAATGTAATTGGCACTCTTCTAAAGGTGCGGTAAAAAACCAGACCAACGCTTAAAAATCATGTTTTAGACAATACAGTCACAGTTCATGTATAGAACAAGCTTTATAGTTTTATTTTGCCATTATTGTAATTTTCCCAAAGTACATATAAAAATGAGGCGAATGCAGTGGTCTTAGTCATATATAGAAGCAAACCATATACAAGAATCGAAAATAATTTTATATATGGACTTAGATGGGTTTTTTGCAACGGTTTTTTGAGTAACAGGGTATTCATTCATAAATAGGCTTTGTAGTACATATGTATTAGTAGAATTAAAGTGGGATAGGTTGAGTAGCAATAAATCATGTGGAATAAATAAATCAATGGAACGTAAATAATAAACCTTCGTTGCGCTTTCCATCGATTCGCGTGAATTTTTTGCTAAGAAAGTTTATCTTAGCTTGTCATGGAAATGACAATACAATGGTTAAAAAAGTTTTCACTTAGCGCAACGAAAGCTCAGATTTCTACCATACACGCATGTGACCGCAACAACTTCGCCTCAAACAATAAACTCAAGCGAACGGTGTACAGTGCTGGAATCAAACAGCTGTGTCAGTATACCGTATCCGTACGCGAATGGAAAATAAGTCAACGCTAATGATGATGGGTGGAGCGAAAGAGACAACTAGTACCACAACGCTATGTTAACCGTATTTTCACATGGAGCGCGACTGTATAAGCGATTTTGTTTTTTATACGAATTATTGCTTTCGAGATTGCACATGAAATGTGTGCTTGAAACGTACACAACACAAGACTGATCGGACAAACTCAGTCGCCTGTTGAACTGCAGTGCGTAGCGTACCCCCACAGCCAGTGTAATGGACTTATCAGTCTGCTACACTGGCTGTGAAAGCATGCAGCGCAGTACTCTGCTCTGCCGTTCAACAGGCAACTGAGTTTGTCTGACCAAATCTGTTATTTAAATAGTCGATGTTGACGTCATTTATAGAAACGTTGCACGTTAGGTACATAAATCTGTCGTACCAGACCAGGGAAGCGCAGCCTTTTGGGTGCAAATGCGTGGTATTTTGACTATGTTATATATAAATTAAATTTTTAATGCCATGATATAAAAAATCTTTGGGTTTGTCTTTTGGAATCTGTTCTTATAAATAGTTCTGAGCGACATGCGCAAAAAAAATTAAAATTTGTCGTGAGATGGCTGAGTTACAAGCGTTTAAAATCTGACTACTTTTCGTTACATACCAATTTTGTTTAATTTGCAAAGTGCACCCCCATACCGGAAACAAAGACGTAGTCTTACGTCAAAATATATTATAGAGCCACGAATCTTGTGCATGATGTAGTTCACTAGACAAGATACCACGAACCATTTACGGTTTTATGAACCAAACCATATTGTCACGTTACTCCGAGTTAAAAATCCTACAGTGATATCATGATAACTTGCATATAAATGACGAGAAACGTATCTAAGATCTTGAAATCATGAACATAAATTACACTACTCGTGATTAAAATATCAAAAATCGTGAACACAAATCACTCTAAGTATTACTCAAATATCACGATAACGTGAATAGAAGTTACGGAAATCGTGACTGAGATCCTGAAATCTTGAACATAAGTCACACTACTCTGTCAGAAAAATTCAACACGAAACTCGTGAATAAAATATCATGAAAACGTGAAACGACTAAAACCCTAAAATCATGAACATAAATCGAGCTACTCTGCCAGAAAAATCCGATATTAAGCTCATGGATAAAATATCACAATAACGTGATGAGAAATTGCCAAAATTACGACTAAGCTCCTGAAATCATGACCGTCGTTTTAGTTGGTATACTACAAACCAGTGTACCTCAAAGTGCGAACAAGAATCATAGCAAAAACTAAACCTGTTCAAGGAAAAATCACATTAAGGTTCAACTGAGAACGCCTCAATAAGCGGCCATCTTGGAAAACGAGAAAAGCAGTTTTTTCTCACACCGTTGGAAAAATCTTCATGAGAATTAATCAATGTATTCGGGGTATCGGTAGAGTATTGCTGATTGATTTTCATGAAGATTTTCTCAACGGTGTGAGAAAAAACTGCTTTTTCGTTTTCCAAGATGGCCGCTTTTCCAAGCTTTCTCAATTGAACCTTAACTCAACCAAAAATTTCAATGTAACGCTATGTAAATTTCTGCGCAAACTAGTGTTTTAAAAACACACATACTTTCATGAATACGAGGATTATTATCCATCATTTCAGGAACTTGGTCACGATCGTCGTAAATCGCTCAGTTCACGAAATCGTGATTTTTTGTTCATGAGTTTATGAGCGGATTTTTTCCGTGTAGGTTTTCTCCGGTCTCCGGCCACTGTGCGCCGGATTGATGTTTGCTCCAAAAGATGGAGGAAATTTGTGTTCCTCAGCAAATCCCTAGTCAAGCGTTATGTCCAGTATGAAAAGTAGCTCATTTTATGCTGGTGAGAAGTAATAAAATCGAAACATTTGCAAGAGAATACAAGATGCACTATGCTTGTTTGTTTTTGTTCTACTTCTATTAGTTTGCGTTTCCACTACTCATGTAAACCAAAAAAATCAATCAATTTATACGCTTCTACTTAATGTCTTCATTTTTTTCTTTTAATGTGCATGTTCTTTTTCCTTTTATCACTATATCTTAATTTAGATTCATTATAACACTCACTAACACAATCAATTGTATATTCTCTCATATACACTCATAATATCTCATTCAAAACGTACAAACGCCGCTAGCCTTCGCGATAACACAAACCGGGTCACAAACGCGAACATGCAATTGTAATCATCCACACATACTCGCGATCTCGCCAACAACCCACCGCTCGAGCGATCATGAGTCGGTCACGTTAGGATGTCCCTGCCCTCGTTCTTAACAGCCTAGATTCATGTCTTCAGTTGGACCAATAACAGAATGAGGCGCAAAACTCCTCCATTAACGAGATTTTTTTTTAAAACCATCTTTGCGCGTGAAGAGCACAAAACCTATAACCAAATTAGATACAGAATTTGCGTTTCGACTTCGTCTCTTCAGAATCCGACAGTAACTTAGCGAGAGGATTATGCTAACGGTGGATTGACCATCTAAAAAACAATTTGTGTTCCTGAGCAAACCTCTAGTCAAGCGTCTTGTGGGAGATGATCTAATTAGCACCGAATGTGATGTACTTTTCTTATATTGAATTCTGTTTATGTTTTTATTTACTATATTTATTAGTCCGAATATATTGTAGTTATTTCCTTATTTTTAACATGAGTTGTCCTCGCTATACCTTTCTAAAATATGTGTGAAAATGGTATCACATTCTTCTTATACTACATAGAACTGGAGGAGGTTTGATATCAGTTTTGTAAGCGAGTATTGGATTGTTTTAACTCGAATTTTGATTTATTATCTGAAAAAAAATGCGTGTTGCTAATGAGCTAATGATCTGCTGTGAAACAAGCATTCTGGAACTCATGCACTAAATCTACCATCTTTCACCGTCTATATACACGATGGAATTTGTTTTAGCTGATCATTACAATACGGGAGTCCATTCTAAGAAAGATCAGGAATATCGTTACACTGATCCCGAAAGTGTCATATAAGCTATGAACCGACTGGGAAACCAGTCGTCGGAACAGAAGGTCGAATTTAAAACCTGAATGAAACACAAACGCTTCAAAACGCATCATTTGTATTACTTGTAAGTTTTAAACTTGATTCCTTTTTTCTTATCTAGAAATGTAAGCTACAGTGAAGACCCGATTTTATCAGTCCTCGATTTGATCTACTCCCGATTTTATCAGCTTTTCGACCCAATTTTATCAGCTTCATATGAAAATTGATAGTTGGTAGTTTGATGGGCTCTAGCAGACGAACCAAGTTGAATTCGAGTAAATCCTTTCTTGAGCATATTTTTCTTATCTTAGAGACCCGAAACATGCAAAAAAATGTATTTCTTTTTAAATTTTGTGCTGTCAGACCCCCTTAAGGGAAATTTAAGCTAAATAATTAGGAAAGGTTATGAGGCTATATCTAGGGACTTGAGAAGAATATTTTAAGATCTTCGGTTTCTTAAAAAGAAAGAAAAATATATGTCCCGATTTTATCAATGTCCCCGTTTTATCAGCCTAAAATTCACAAAGAGGCTGATAAAAACGGGTCTTCACTGTATTAGAATAATTTTTTCCTCTGTTTTGTTTAGTTTTATTCAAATACATAATTTCTATTAATAAAAAACAGACTTTTTTCTAATTGTACCTTTCCTTTTTTACAACATGAGCTGTTCTTCAGGGGTCAGAGAATTGATATTTAATAATTCCATTTAAAGATGATTTTGACTTTGCTGTATAGTTTGCAATCCAGAAATCGTTATATAAGCTAAGAATCGACTGCGAGCCTTCTTCGAAACAGAAAGTCAAAGCTAGAACCTGAATTAAATACAAAGGTTTCAAAATTAATCTTTTGGATTACTTTTAAATTCTAAACTTGACTCCAGCTATCTTATTCAAAAATAAGAGATGTTAGGATAATCATTTCGTCTATTTTATTAATTTATATTTGTATACACCATTTCTATTTCATGAAACAATTTTTCCTAGTTATACATTTCCTTTTTTACAACATGAGCTGTTCGTCATTGGTCAGAGAATTGATAATTGAGAATAGTTCATTCAAAAATGATCTTGACTTTGCTGTACAGCTTGTAAACTAATGTACCACAAGCAATTGCAATTTTTTCTTAGCCCTTGTTCGCTTCTTAGGCATAAAAGTAAAAATTCTCGTGTATGTGGAGAATAATGCAATCGAGGTGCGCGTACATTTAGCTCCGCGTACATACGCACCTGTCACAATACATAGAAACGGTCTCCGTTAACGACGACATTTGGAGGATTTTTGCGGCATTTGTAAGGTCTTTTGGTGGGGAGTATTCCGCTGGTCCGTTCTATTCCTCCTTCGTGACACTGATACATGACTCAAACGCTCAAACCACCACTGACAGTTATGACAATCAGACCAGGCCATGCGTCAGTTTTTTTTAACAAACTGTACATTATGGTACGGTAGTAAGTTTTGCAACAAAATTGTTTCATTCGGTGGATTACCGTACCGATTTGTTGCTCATTACCACAGCAAAAATGCGCGACAATATATGAGCGATGTAAATTTAGATTGCCTTGCTACTCCGTCTGA
This sequence comes from Topomyia yanbarensis, assembly GCF_030247195.1. Lineage (NCBI taxonomy): Eukaryota > Metazoa > Arthropoda > Insecta > Diptera > Culicidae > Topomyia > Topomyia yanbarensis. Next base: position 58,394,570 of record NC_080672.1, read on the forward strand.
CCACGCATCAACATGCTTCTCATTCGACGATGAATGAAGCACAAAAATACTTGCGAAAATGCAACTTTTAATCGGCGAAAATTTAATTTGTCTCTTTACCACATCGTCTGACCGCGCATCAACATGCTTCGCGTTCAACTAGCAAACGATGATTTTTTCCAACTGATTACTACAATTATTGTGTAATTCCTTTCAGTGCAATGAAAAGTACTAATGTTCAATCTGGATTAGAAATGGATCTGACCTGCATTTGTAAACCATCAGGTTCTCCAGCTTGCCTAAAATTGTCCTTTGGTAATGATGGTAGAGACTTTTATCTCGTTATTAAATAGGCAATTTTGAATTTAGATAAACATGATTATGACCAAAACTCATACGATATGAAGGAAAATAAATCCCGAAACTCGACACTAATCACGCTACGTTCTGCAAACCAACGCAAAACAACACTCCCTGCTAGATGGATAACTCTTGTTTTGTTACAATTTCTCAGTGGACGCACTACTCCTCCGTCTCTACAAATCCTCACCGTTTCTCATTATCTATCAGCCGCTGAGCCGATGGTGTAACAAGAAGGTGACGTGTAAAGTGGCGCCTGAGGTCGCAACTATCCGACCGACACTTTCCGCAATTGTCATGCGCCAATTACTGACGCATTTAAAAAAAAACAACAATAAAACGCAACTCGCTCTGGAATTTCGCAATTTTGTCGCATGTTTGGGGTGCGGTTTTCCCCCCGGAATTGGTTTGTGTGTGTGTGTTTGTGTTTATTTGTACTAAGCTGCGCACTGTTAGCCACGTGTGTGAGCTTACACAAATAAGGGGGCGATGACGATGTCAGTTTCCGTTCAAACAATAACAACATCGTTCGGCTCGGTCACGACGACGTGGTTTGACGAAATCGGTTGCAAACATTGATAAGAAACGACCGAAGGGCGGTGACTCTGTTTTGAATCGAGACACATTTTTTGTGTGATCGAACCATTTCTTGCTGGTCCAGGAATGTACAGATCTTTTAAAATTCAACTGATAAAATAAAAAAAAAACGTATTTAACAAACAAAACCAACTTTGACCTTAAATAATCGTAGGATCAAAGCCGCAGAGGTGCGCCACCGCCGTCGGGTGGGATTAGACCGCTCTCTAATAAAACAAACCAACACCCGGAGGTGGCGCTTGAATTTCTCAGAACTCACCATGACTCACGGAGCGGAGTTGCCACCGAGCAACCGTTTTGTTATCGTTTATTAAATTTGGAAACTCTAGCGGAAAAGAGGCAACAACCGAAAGTAGAAGAAAAAGAAGAAAACAGCAACAAAAAACCGGCAGCAACAAGCAGTTAACCGAAAGAATGCAAACAACAACCGCCGTGTCGGCCGGCCAGCCAGCGGTCGGTGTGTGTGTGTATGTGTGGCAACAAGTGGTTTATTTTTTGCACATTCTTTCCAATTCGGAATTTTTCCCTCCCCACCGAGTTTGGACGGGTGCGATTGGGTGGGGGAAAGGATAATAAATCGCTTGAACAAAACTAACTAAGTTTAACTATTCCGAAAATTAGCTTTGCTTCGATGAGCCCATCGTAAATCTATTTTCGGAGTTGAATGGCATCGCGGCACGTGCATGGTGGAAGGAACTGGCTAAATTTGGGAG